>NW_026600557.1:68533-198101 GCF_029448725.1 Salvelinus fontinalis
CAAGTCTTATTCAGGTCCTATTCAGGTCTTATTCAGGTCCTATTCAGGTTCTATTCAGGTCTTATTCAGGTCCTATTCAGGTCCTATTCAGGTCTTATTCAGGCCTTATTCAGGTCTTATTCAGGTCTTATTCAGGTCCTATTCAGGCCTTATTCAGGTTCTGTACGGTCTTCAGAGATGGGGGGGCTTATTCAGGTCCTATTCAGGTCTTATTCAGGTCTTATTCAGGTCCTATTCAGGTCCTATTCAGGTCTTATTCGGGTCTTATTCAGGTCCTATTCAGGTCTTATTCAAGTCTTATTCAGGTCTTATTCAGGTCTTATTCAGGTCTTATTCAGGTCTTATTCAGGTCCTATTCAGGTCTTATTCAGGTCCTATTCAGGTCCTATTCAGGTCTTATTCAGGCCTTATTCAGGTCTTATTCAGGTCTTATTCAGGTCCTATTCAGGCCTTATTCAGGTTCTGTACGGTCTTCAGAGATGGGGGGGCTTATTCAGGTCCTATTCAGGTCTTATTCAGGCCTTATTCAGGTCCTATTCAGGTCTTATTCAGGTCTTATTCAGGTCTTATTCAGGTCCTATTCAGGCCTTATTCAGGTTCTGTACGGTCTTCAGAGATGGGGGGGCTTATTCAGGTCCTATTCAGGTCTTATTCAGGTCCTATTCAGGTCCTATTCAGGTCCTATTCAGGTCCTATTCAGGTCTTATTCAGGTCTTATTCAGGTCTTATTCAGATCTTATTCAGGTCTTATTCAGGTTCTGTACGGTCTTCAGAGATGGGGGGGGGGGGGGGGGGGGGCTAAAATCCAGCTGTATGCATAACAATATCCTCGACAGTACTGGGTTTTCTGTACCTTAGTTTAGCAAAAGAACTTCCCTTCATGGACACTACAGATCTATTATATTCTGCTCTGTTCTGTCCACTGTTATATTATACAGACACTTGGGTCAGGATGGGGACAACGCACAGATCCCCATAGACTCCCAGTTGTTATGCTAACGCTAGTTAGCATTGGCTAGCGAAACTACCTCTAACTTCCTTCATACTGGACATAAATAAATCATACAAATTGTAATTCATAACATATTATACTAAAATTGATGATGGACATCGACAAAATGAATACATAGCCTACCATTCGAAACGTAACATATGATACTAAATGGAGCTTTTTGTAAAGAATAATACGAAATGCTCTGAGACCGGGTTAATCTATTTATTGCAGTTGAAAGTCACCGTACTTGTCCCTTCCTCCTCCCGGACATACATACATAACGGTCCACCGCCAGATCAGCGCCACGCTACCGATCATCAACTGTATCCGAAGTACGACCACCTCGTGATGCAATCTTTATGAAATACGTCTTTTTCCCATTTGATACAAGAAAACAACAACATAAGATTATTATCTGTTGCGATTTCATCCCATCCCAGATACAACACGTAATACCTAAAAACATCCCATCCCACCCCATCCCATACCGATGCGATGTTTTTAGGTATTACGTGTTGTATACACGTAATACCTAAACACATCGCATCGGTGTTGTACTATACAGGACATACATCAGGTGAGAGGTTATCCACCTACCTTGTCTGTGTGCGGGTCAAAGTAACCCAATAACCGGTGGTCGGAAGTAGGCTAAGATCCTACAAGCGTTTTCTGTTGATTAGACACATACGCAGTTTATGTTGTGGCCCATTAATTCCAATCAAGTAGTAGTTGTTGTTTCTAGATGAGAATAGACGGATGATTAACGGTCACCCTGTCTGGTAACCGATGCTCTTGTCGGTTATAGGTCGTTGGTTCAGGAAACAATAACATCCACACCGGGCAAGTGTACCATTGAAACGAGGTCCAGAGGGTACGCCGTCCGTTCAACGACTCCAGAGAGCCGTGTTGAGAACATTGACGCGGAGTATTTTTTACATTCCCAAGCGGTTTCCGGGCTCTTTCTCGTCTGTCCGAGGAGGAGGAAGAAAGCACCTTGCCTCCGTCCCTTTAAAACTGCGGCGCAAACCTTCGACGATGTGAAATAACTAGCATCATTCTCACAAGAGGAAAAACTAAAAAAATGTCCCCACACAAACGTCAACAATAAACGGGACGTCGGGTGAGCTCCAGATACGTCTGTGGCCTACGGTAACGTTTGTAGCAGGAGCTATAATGTTTCCGGCAGCGACAGATCCTTATTTCTCCAGCCTGACCCATTTGATTCTTTGTCCTCAGAGCGACTAGCGGCAGTAGGTGGGAGGGAATGACTGTTCTCTGCTCTGCCCCCATATCAACACCAGCCAGCACTATCTTTGTCACAGATTACCTTGGGTTTCACCCAAAATATCAAAATCACAGAAAGAAAATAGCCTATTCGCTGCACACCTCAATATTTCATATCTCGACTCAGTAACTCGTAGTTACATAGTAAATCGAACATTTTAAATTTCGCAATTCATAAGGAACGAGTTGATTAATAATTGGGTAAACAAAACAGTCTGATGTACCAGCACTACTCTGAAATAACTCTAGACTACATCAGATATCTGCACGTCTCCTCCTCTAACGTCTCAGTTACTAACAGATACATCAGATATCTGCATGTCTCCTCCTCCAACGTCTCAGTTACTAACAGATACATCAGATATCTGCATGTCTCCTCCTCCAACGTCTCAGTTACTAACAGATACATCAGATATCTGCATGTCTCCTCCTCTAACGTCTCAGTTACTAACAGATACATCAGATATCTGCATGTCTCCTCCTCTAACGTCTCAGTTACTAACAGATACATCAGATATCTGCATGTCTCCTCCTCTAACGTCTCAGTTACTAACAGATACATCAGATATCTGCATGTCTCCTCCTCTAACGTCTCAGTTACTAACAGATACATCAGATATCTGCATGTCTCCTCCTCTAACGTCTCAGTTACTAACAGATACATCAGATATCTGCATGTCTCCTCCTCTAACGTCTCAGTTACTAACAGATACATCAGATATCTGCATGTCTCCTCCTCCAACGTCTCAGTTACTAACAGATACATCAGATATCTGCATGTCTCCTCCTCCAACGTCTCAGTTACTAACAGATACATCAGATATCTGCATGTCTCCTCCTCTAACGTCTCAGTTACTAACAGATACATCAGATATCTGCATGTCTCCTCCTCTAACGTCTCAGTTACTAACAGATACATCAGATATCTGCATGTCTCCTCCTCTAACGTCTCAGTTACTAACAGATACATCAGATATCTGCATGTCTCCTCCTCTAACGTCTCAGTTACTAACAGATACATCAGATATCTGCATGTCTCCTCCTCTAACGTCTCAGTTACTAACAGATACATCAGATATCTGCATGTCTCCTCCTCTAACGTCTCAGTTACTAACAGATACATCAGATATCTGCATGTCTCCTCCTCTAACGTCTCAGTTACTAACAGATACATCAGATATCTGCATGTCTCCTCCTCCAACGTCTCAGTTACTAACAGATACATCAGATATCTGCATGTCTCCTCCAACGTCTCAGTTACTAACAGATACATCAGATATCTGCATGTCTCCTCCTCTAACGTCTCAGTTACTAACAGATACATCAGATATCTGCATGTCTCCTCCAACGTCTCAGTTACTAACAGATACATCAGATATCTGCATGTCTCCTCCTCTAACGTCTCAGTTACTAACAGATACATCAGATATCTGCATGTCTCCTCCTCTAACGTCTCAGTTACTAACAGATACATCAGATATCTGCATGTCTCCTCCTCTAACGTCTCAGTTACTAACAGATACATCAGATATCTGCATGTCTCCTCCTCTAACGTCTCAGTTACTAACAGATACATCAGATATCTGCATGTCTCCTCCTCTAACGTCTCAGTTACTAACAGATACATCAGATATCTGCATGTCTCCTCCTCTAACGTCTCAGTTACTAACAGATACATCAGATATCTGCATGTCTCCTCCAACGTCTCAGTTACTAACAGATACATCAGATATCTGCATGTCTCCTCCTCTAACGTCTCAGTTACTAACAGATACATCAGATATCTGCATGTCTCCTCCTCTAACGTCTCAGTTACTAACAGATACATCAGATATCTGCATGTCTCCTCCTCTAACGTCTCAGTTACTAACAGATACATCAGATATCTGCATGTCTCCTCCTCTAACGTCTCAGTTACTAACAGATACATCAGATATCTGCATGTCTCCTCCTCTAACGTCTCAGTTACTAACAGATACATCAGATATCTGCATGTCTCCTCCTCTAACGTCTCAGTTACTAACAGATACATCAGATATCTGCATGTCTCCTCCTCTAACGTCTCAGTTACTAACAGATACATCAGATATCTGCATGTCTCCTCCTCTAACGTCTCAGTTACTAACAGATACATCAGATATCTGCATGTCTCCTCCTCTAACGTCTCAGTTACTAACAGATACATCAGATATCTGCATGTCTCCTCCTCTAACGTCTCAGTTACTAACAGATACATCAGATATCTGCATGTCTCCTCCTCTAACGTCTCAGTTACTAACAGATACATCAGATATCTGCATGTCTCCTCCTCTAACGTCTCAGTTACTAACAGATACATCAGATATCTGCATGTCTCCTCCTCTAACGTCTCAGTTACTAACAGATACATCAGATATCTGCATGTCTCCTCCTCTAACGTCTCAGTTACTAACAGATACATCAGATATCTGCATGTCTCCTCCTCTAACGTCTCAGTTACTAACAGATACATCAGATATCTGCATGTCTCCTCCTCTAACGTCTCAGTTACTAACAGATACATCAGATATCTGCATGTCTCCTCCTCTAACGTCTCAGTTACTAACAGATACATCAGATATCTGCATGTCTCCTCCTCTAACGTCTCAGTTACTAACAGATACATCAGATATCTGCATGTCTCCTCCTCTAACGTCTCAGTTACTAACAGATACATCAGATATCTGCATGTCTCCTCCTCTAACGTCTCAGTTACTAACAGATACATCAGATATCTGCATGTCTCCTCCTCTAACGTCTCAGTTACTAACAGATACATCAGATATCTGCATGTCTCCTCCTCTAACGTCTCAGTTACTAACAGATACATCAGATATCTGCATGTCTCCTCCTCTAACGTCTCAGTTACTAACAGATACATCAGATATCTGCATGTCTCCTCCTCTAACGTCTCAGTTACTAACAGATACATCAGATATCTGCATGTCTCCTCCTCTAACGTCTCAGTTACTAACAGATACATCAGATATCTGCATGTCTCCTCCTCTAACGTCTCAGTTACTAACAGATACATCAGATATCTGCATGTCTCCTCCTCTAACGTCTCAGTTACTAACAGATACATCAGATATCTGCATGTCTCCTCCTCTAACGTCTCAGTTACTAACAGATACATCAGATATCTGCATGTCTCCTCCTCTAACGTCTCAGTTACTAACAGATACATCAGATATCTGCATGTCTCCTCCTCTAACGTCTCAGTTACTAACAGATACATCAGATATCTGCATGTCTCCTCCTCTAACGTCTCAGTTACTAACAGATACATCAGATATCTGCATGTCTCCTCCTCTAACGTCTCAGTTACTAACAGATACATCAGATATCTGCATGTCTCCTCCTCTAACGTCTCAGTTACTAACAGATACATCAGATATCTGCATGTCTCCTCCTCTAACGTCTCAGTTACTAACAGATACATCAGATATCTGCATGTCTCCTCCTCTAACGTCTCAGTTACTAACAGATACATCAGATATCTGCATGTCTCCTCCTCTAACGTCTCAGTTACTAACAGATACATCAGATATCTGCATGTCTCCTCCTCTAACGTCTCAGTTACTAACAGATACATCAGATATCTGCATGTCTCCTCCTCTAACGTCTCAGTTACTAACAGATACATCAGATATCTGCATGTCTCCTCCTCTAACGTCTCAGTTACTAACAGATACATCAGATATCTGCATGTCTCCTCCTCTAACGTCTCAGTTACTAACAGATACATCAGATATCTGCATGTCTCCTCCTCTAACGTCTCAGTTACTAACAGATACATCAGATATCTGCATGTCTCCTCCTCTAACGTCTCAGTTACTAACAGATACATCAGATATCTGCATGTCTCCTCCTCTAACGTCTCAGTTACTAACAGATACATCAGATATCTGCATGTCTCCTCCTCTAACGTCTCAGTTACTAACAGATACATCAGATATCTGCATGTCTCCTCCTCTAACGTCTCAGTTACTAACAGATACATCAGATATCTGCATGTCTCCTCCTCTAACGTCTCAGTTACTAACAGATACATCAGATATCTGCATGTCTCCTCCTCTAACGTCTCAGTTACTAACAGATACATCAGATATCTGCATGTCTCCTCCTCTAACGTCTCAGTTACTAACAGATACATCAGATATCTGCATGTCTCCTCCTCTAACGTCTCAGTTACTAACAGATACATCAGATATCTGCATGTCTCCTCCTCTAACGTCTCAGTTACTAACAGATACATCAGATATCTGCATGTCTCCTCCTCTAACGTCTCAGTTACTAACAGATACATCAGATATCTGCATGTCTCCTCCTCTAACGTCTCAGTTACTAACAGATACATCAGATATCTGCATGTCTCCTCCTCTAACGTCTCAGTTACTAACAGATACATCAGATATCTGCATGTCTCCTCCTCTAACGTCTCAGTTACTAACAGATACATCAGATATCTGCATGTCTCCTCCTCTAACGTCTCAGTTACTAACAGATACATCAGATATCTGCATGTCTCCTCCTCTAACGTCTCAGTTACTAACAGATACATCAGATATCTGCATGTCTCCTCCTCTAACGTCTCAGTTACTAACAGATACATCAGATATCTGCATGTCTCCTCCTCTAACGTCTCAGTTACTAACAGATACATCAGATATCTGCATGTCTCCTCCTCTAACGTCTCAGTTACTAACAGATACATCAGATATCTGCATGTCTCCTCCTCTAACGTCTCAGTTACTAACAGATACATCAGATATCTGCATGTCTCCTCCTCTAACGTCTCAGTTACTAACAGATACATCAGATATCTGCATGTCTCCTCCTCTAACGTCTCAGTTACTAACAGATACATCAGATATCTGCATGTCTCCTCCTCTAACGTCTCAGTTACTAACAGATACATCAGATATCTGCATGTCTCCTCCTCTAACGTCTCAGTTACTAACAGATACATCAGATATCTGCATGTCTCCTCCTCTAACGTCTCAGTTACTAACAGATACATCAGATATCTGCATGTCTCCTCCTCTAACGTCTCAGTTACTAACAGATACATCAGATATCTGCATGTCTCCTCCTCTAACGTCTCAGTTACTAACAGATACATCAGATATCTGCATGTCTCCTCCTCTAACGTCTCAGTTACTAACAGATACATCAGATATCTGCATGTCTCCTCCTCTAACGTCTCAGTTACTAACAGATACATCAGATATCTGCATGTCTCCTCCTCTAACGTCTCAGTTACTAACAGATACATCAGATATCTGCATGTCTCCTCCTCTAACGTCTCAGTTACTAACAGATACATCAGATATCTGCATGTCTCCTCCTCTAACGTCTCAGTTACTAACAGATACATCAGATATCTGCATGTCTCCTCCTCTAACGTCTCAGTTACTAACAGATACATCAGATATCTGCATGTCTCCTCCTCTAACGTCTCAGTTACTAACAGATACATCAGATATCTGCATGTCTCCTCCTCTAACGTCTCAGTTACTAACAGATACATCAGATATCTGCATGTCTCCTCCTCTAACGTCTCAGTTACTAACAGATACATCAGATATCTGCATGTCTCCTCCTCTAACGTCTCAGTTACTAACAGATACATCAGATATCTGCATGTCTCCTCCTCTAACGTCTCAGTTACTAACAGATACATCAGATATCTGCATGTCTCCTCCTCTAACGTCTCAGTTACTAACAGATACATCAGATATCTGCATGTCTCCTCCTCTAACGTCTCAGTTACTAACAGATACATCAGATATCTGCATGTCTCCTCCTCTAACGTCTCAGTTACTAACAGATACATCAGATATCTGCATGTCTCCTCCTCTAACGTCTCAGTTACTAACAGATACATCAGATATCTGCATGTCTCCTCCTCTAACGTCTCAGTTACTAACAGATACATCAGATATCTGCATGTCTCCTCCTCTAACGTCTCAGTTACTAACAGATACATCAGATATCTGCATGTCTCCTCCTCTAACGTCTCAGTTACTAACAGATACATCAGATATCTGCATGTCTCCTCCTCTAACGTCTCAGTTACTAACAGATACATCAGATATCTGCATGTCTCCTCCTCTAACGTCTCAGTTACTAACAGATACATCAGATATCTGCATGTCTCCTCCTCTAACGTCTCAGTTACTAACAGATACATCAGATATCTGCATGTCTCCTCCTCTAACGTCTCAGTTACTAACAGATACATCAGATATCTGCATGTCTCCTCCTCTAACGTCTCAGTTACTAACAGATACATCAGATATCTGCATGTCTCCTCCTCTAACGTCTCAGTTACTAACAGATACATCAGATATCTGCATGTCTCCTCCTCTAACGTCTCAGTTACTAACAGATACATCAGATATCTGCATGTCTCCTCCTCTAACGTCTCAGTTACTAACAGATACATCAGATATCTGCATGTCTCCTCCTCTAACGTCTCAGTTACTAACAGATACATCAGATATCTGCATGTCTCCTCCTCTAACGTCTCAGTTACTAACAGATACATCAGATATCTGCATGTCTCCTCCTCTAACGTCTCAGTTACTAACAGATACATCAGATATCTGCATGTCTCCTCCTCTAACGTCTCAGTTACTAACAGATACATCAGATATCTGCATGTCTCCTCCTCTAACGTCTCAGTTACTAACAGATACATCAGATATCTGCATGTCTCCTCCTCTAACGTCTCAGTTACTAACAGATACATCAGATATCTGCATGTCTCCTCCTCTAACGTCTCAGTTACTAACAGATACATCAGATATCTGCATGTCTCCTCCTCTAACGTCTCAGTTACTAACAGATACATCAGATATCTGCATGTCTCCTCCTCTAACGTCTCAGTTACTAACAGATACATCAGATATCTGCATGTCTCCTCCTCTAACGTCTCAGTTACTAACAGATACATCAGATATCTGCATGTCTCCTCCTCTAACGTCTCAGTTACTAACAGATACATCAGATATCTGCATGTCTCCTCCTCTAACGTCTCAGTTACTAACAGATACATCAGATATCTGCATGTCTCCTCCTCTAACGTCTCAGTTACTAACAGATACATCAGATATCTGCATGTCTCCTCCTCTAACGTCTCAGTTACTAACAGATACATCAGATATCTGCATGTCTCCTCCTCTAACGTCTCAGTTACTAACAGATACATCAGATATCTGCATGTCTCCTCCTCTAACGTCTCAGTTACTAACAGATACATCAGATATCTGCATGTCTCCTCCTCTAACGTCTCAGTTACTAACAGATACATCAGATATCTGCATGTCTCCTCCTCTAACGTCTCAGTTACTAACAGATACATCAGATATCTGCATGTCTCCTCCTCTAACGTCTCAGTTACTAACAGATACATCAGATATCTGCATGTCTCCTCCTCTAACGTCTCAGTTACTAACAGATACATCAGATATCTGCATGTCTCCTCCTCTAACGTCTCAGTTACTAACAGATACATCAGATATCTGCATGTCTCCTCCTCTAACGTCTCAGTTACTAACAGATACATCAGATATCTGCATGTCTCCTCCTCTAACGTCTCAGTTACTAACAGATACATCAGATATCTGCATGTCTCCTCCTCTAACGTCTCAGTTACTAACAGATACATCAGATATCTGCATGTCTCCTCCTCTAACGTCTCAGTTACTAACAGATACATCAGATATCTGCATGTCTCCTCCTCTAACGTCTCAGTTACTAACAGATACATCAGATATCTGCATGTCTCCTCCTCTAACGTCTCAGTTACTAACAGATACATCAGATATCTGCATGTCTCCTCCTCTAACGTCTCAGTTACTAACAGATACATCAGATATCTGCATGTCTCCTCCTCTAACGTCTCAGTTACTAACAGATACATCAGATATCTGCATGTCTCCTCCTCTAACGTCTCAGTTACTAACAGATACATCAGATATCTGCATGTCTCCTCCTCTAACGTCTCAGTTACTAACAGATACATCAGATATCTGCATGTCTCCTCCTCTAACGTCTCAGTTACTAACAGATACATCAGATATCTGCATGTCTCCTCCTCTAACGTCTCAGTTACTAACAGATACATCAGATATCTGCATGTCTCCTCCTCTAACGTCTCAGTTACTAACAGATACATCAGATATCTGCATGTCTCCTCCTCTAACGTCTCAGTTACTAACAGATACATCAGATATCTGCATGTCTCCTCCTCTAACGTCTCAGTTACTAACAGATACATCAGATATCTGCATGTCTCCTCCTCTAACGTCTCAGTTACTAACAGATACATCAGATATCTGCATGTCTCCTCCTCTAACGTCTCAGTTACTAACAGATACATCAGATATCTGCATGTCTCCTCCTCTAACGTCTCAGTTACTAACAGATACATCAGATATCTGCATGTCTCCTCCTCTAACGTCTCAGTTACTAACAGATACATCAGATATCTGCATGTCTCCTCCTCTAACGTCTCAGTTACTAACAGATACATCAGATATCTGCATGTCTCCTCCTCTAACGTCTCAGTTACTAACAGATACATCAGATATCTGCATGTCTCCTCCTCTAACGTCTCAGTTACTAACAGATACATCAGATATCTGCATGTCTCCTCCTCTAACGTCTCAGTTACTAACAGATACATCAGATATCTGCATGTCTCCTCCTCTAACGTCTCAGTTACTAACAGATACATCAGATATCTGCATGTCTCCTCCTCTAACGTCTCAGTTACTAACAGATACATCAGATATCTGCATGTCTCCTCCTCTAACGTCTCAGTTACTAACAGATACATCAGATATCTGCATGTCTCCTCCTCTAACGTCTCAGTTACTAACAGATACATCAGATATCTGCATGTCTCCTCCTCTAACGTCTCAGTTACTAACAGATACATCAGATATCTGCATGTCTCCTCCTCTAACGTCTCAGTTACTAACAGATACATCAGATATCTGCATGTCTCCTCCTCTAACGTCTCAGTTACTAACAGATACATCAGATATCTGCATGTCTCCTCCTCTAACGTCTCAGTTACTAACAGATACATCAGATATCTGCATGTCTCCTCCTCTAACGTCTCAGTTACTAACAGATACATCAGATATCTGCATGTCTCCTCCTCTAACGTCTCAGTTACTAACAGATACATCAGATATCTGCATGTCTCCTCCTCTAACGTCTCAGTTACTAACAGATACATCAGATATCTGCATGTCTCCTCCTCTAACGTCTCAGTTACTAACAGATACATCAGATATCTGCATGTCTCCTCCTCTAACGTCTCAGTTACTAACAGATACATCAGATATCTGCATGTCTCCTCCTCTAACGTCTCAGTTACTAACAGATACATCAGATATCTGCATGTCTCCTCCTCTAACGTCTCAGTTACTAACAGATACATCAGATATCTGCATGTCTCCTCCTCTAACGTCTCAGTTACTAACAGATACATCAGATATCTGCATGTCTCCTCCTCTAACGTCTCAGTTACTAACAGATACATCAGATATCTGCATGTCTCCTCCTCTAACGTCTCAGTTACTAACAGATACATCAGATATCTGCATGTCTCCTCCTCTAACGTCTCAGTTACTAACAGATACATCAGATATCTGCATGTCTCCTCCTCTAACGTCTCAGTTACTAACAGATACATCAGATATCTGCATGTCTCCTCCTCTAACGTCTCAGTTACTAACAGATACATCAGATATCTGCATGTCTCCTCCTCTAACGTCTCAGTTACTAACAGATACATCAGATATCTGCATGTCTCCTCCTCTAACGTCTCAGTTACTAACAGATACATCAGATATCTGCATGTCTCCTCCTCTAACGTCTCAGTTACTAACAGATACATCAGATATCTGCATGTCTCCTCCTCTAACGTCTCAGTTACTAACAGATACATCAGATATCTGCATGTCTCCTCCTCTAACGTCTCAGTTACTAACAGATACATCAGATATCTGCATGTCTCCTCCTCTAACGTCTCAGTTACTAACAGATACATCAGATATCTGCATGTCTCCTCCTCTAACGTCTCAGTTACTAACAGATACATCAGATATCTGCATGTCTCCTCCTCTAACGTCTCAGTTACTAACAGATACATCAGATATCTGCATGTCTCCTCCTCTAACGTCTCAGTTACTAACAGATACATCAGATATCTGCATGTCTCCTCCTCTAACGTCTCAGTTACTAACAGATACATCAGATATCTGCATGTCTCCTCCTCTAACGTCTCAGTTACTAACAGATACATCAGATATCTGCATGTCTCCTCCTCTAACGTCTCAGTTACTAACAGATACATCAGATATCTGCATGTCTCCTCCTCTAACGTCTCAGTTACTAACAGATACATCAGATATCTGCATGTCTCCTCCTCTAACGTCTCAGTTACTAACAGATACATCAGATATCTGCATGTCTCCTCCTCTAACGTCTCAGTTACTAACAGATACATCAGATATCTGCATGTCTCCTCCTCTAACGTCTCAGTTACTAACAGATACATCAGATATCTGCATGTCTCCTCCTCTAACGTCTCAGTTACTAACAGATACATCAGATATCTGCATGTCTCCTCCTCTAACGTCTCAGTTACTAACAGATACATCAGATATCTGCATGTCTCCTCCTCTAACGTCTCAGTTACTAACAGATACATCAGATATCTGCATGTCTCCTCCTCTAACGTCTCAGTTACTAACAGATACATCAGATATCTGCATGTCTCCTCCTCTAACGTCTCAGTTACTAACAGATACATCAGATATCTGCATGTCTCCTCCTCTAACGTCTCAGTTACTAACAGATACATCAGATATCTGCATGTCTCCTCCTCTAACGTCTCAGTTACTAACAGATACATCAGATATCTGCATGTCTCCTCCTCTAACGTCTCAGTTACTAACAGATACATCAGATATCTGCATGTCTCCTCCTCTAACGTCTCAGTTACTAACAGATACATCAGATATCTGCATGTCTCCTCCTCTAACGTCTCAGTTACTAACAGATACATCAGATATCTGCATGTCTCCTCCTCTAACGTCTCAGTTACTAACAGATACATCAGATATCTGCATGTCTCCTCCTCTAACGTCTCAGTTACTAACAGATACATCAGATATCTGCATGTCTCCTCCTCTAACGTCTCAGTTACTAACAGATACATCAGATATCTGCATGTCTCCTCCTCTAACGTCTCAGTTACTAACAGATACATCAGATATCTGCATGTCTCCTCCTCTAACGTCTCAGTTACTAACAGATACATCAGATATCTGCATGTCTCCTCCTCTAACGTCTCAGTTACTAACAGATACATCAGATATCTGCATGTCTCCTCCTCTAACGTCTCAGTTACTAACAGATACATCAGATATCTGCATGTCTCCTCCTCTAACGTCTCAGTTACTAACAGATACATCAGATATCTGCATGTCTCCTCCTCTAACGTCTCAGTTACTAACAGATACATCAGATATCTGCATGTCTCCTCCTCTAACGTCTCAGTTACTAACAGATACATCAGATATCTGCATGTCTCCTCCTCTAACGTCTCAGTTACTAACAGATACATCAGATATCTGCATGTCTCCTCCTCTAACGTCTCAGTTACTAACAGATACATCAGATATCTGCATGTCTCCTCCTCTAACGTCTCAGTTACTAACAGATACATCAGATATCTGCATGTCTCCTCCTCTAACGTCTCAGTTACTAACAGATACATCAGATATCTGCATGTCTCCTCCTCTAACGTCTCAGTTACTAACAGATACATCAGATATCTGCATGTCTCCTCCTCTAACGTCTCAGTTACTAACAGATACATCAGATATCTGCATGTCTCCTCCTCTAACGTCTCAGTTACTAACAGATACATCAGATATCTGCATGTCTCCTCCTCTAACGTCTCAGTTACTAACAGATACATCAGATATCTGCATGTCTCCTCCTCTAACGTCTCAGTTACTAACAGATACATCAGATATCTGCATGTCTCCTCCTCTAACGTCTCAGTTACTAACAGATACATCAGATATCTGCATGTCTCCTCCTCTAACGTCTCAGTTACTAACAGATACATCAGATATCTGCATGTCTCCTCCTCTAACGTCTCAGTTACTAACAGATACATCAGATATCTGCATGTCTCCTCCTCTAACGTCTCAGTTACTAACAGATACATCAGATATCTGCATGTCTCCTCTAACGTCTCAGTTACTAACAGATACATCAGATATCTGCATGTCTCCTCCTCTAACGTCTCAGTTACTAACAGATACATCAGATATCTGCATGTCTCCTCCTCTAACGTCTCAGTTACTAACAGATACATCAGATATCTGCATGTCTCCTCTAACGTCTCAGTTACTAACAGATACATCAGATATCTGCATGTCTCCTCCTCTAACGTCTCAGTTACTAACAGATACATCAGATATCTGCATGTCTCCTCCTCTAACGTCTCAGTTACTAACAGATACATCAGATATCTGCATGTCTCCTCCTCTAACGTCTCAGTTACTAACAGATACATCAGATATCTGCATGTCTCCTCCTCTAACGTCTCAGTTACTAACAGATACATCAGATATCTGCATGTCTCCTCCTCTAACGTCTCAGTTACTAACAGATACATCAGATATCTGCATGTCTCCTCCAACGTCTCAGTTACTAACAGATACATCAGATATCTGCATGTCTCCTCCTCTAACGTCTCAGTTACTAACAGATACATCAGATATCTGCATGTCTCCTCCTCTAACGTCTCAGTTACTAACAGATACATCAGATATCTGCATGTCTCCTCCTCTAACGTCTCAGTTACTAACAGATACATCAGATATCTGCATGTCTCCTCCTCTAACGTCTCAGTTACTAACAGATACATCAGATATCTGCATGTCTCCTCCTCTAACGTCTCAGTTACTAACAGATACATCAGATATCTGCATGTCTCCTCCTCTAACGTCTCAGTTACTAACAGATACATCAGATATCTGCATGTCTCCTCCTCTAACGTCTCAGTTACTAACAGATACATCAGATATCTGCATGTCTCCTCCTCTAACGTCTCAGTTACTAACAGATACATCAGATATCTGCATGTCTCCTCTAACGTCTCAGTTACTAACAGATACATCAGATATCTGCATGTCTCCTCCTCCAACGTCTCAGTTACTAACAGATACATCAGATATCTGCATGTCTCCTCCTCTAACGTCTCAGTTACTAACAGATACATCAGATATCTGCATGTCTCCTCCTCTAACGTCTCAGTTACTAACAGATACATCAGATATCTGCATGTCTCCTCCTCTAACGTCTCAGTTACTAACAGATACATCAGATATCTGCATGTCTCCTCCTCCAACGTCTCAGTTACTAACAGATACATCAGATATCTGCATGTCTCCTCCTCTAACGTCTCAGTTACTAACAGATACATCAGATATCTGCATGTCTCCTCTAACGTCTCAGTTACTAACAGATACATCAGATATCTGCATGTCTCCTCCTCTAACGTCTCAGTTACTAACAGATACATCAGATATCTGCATGTCTCCTCCTCTAACGTCTCAGTTACTAACAGATACATCAGATATCTGCATGTCTCCTCCTCTAACGTCTCAGTTACTAACATGTATCACAGCTAGGCCAACCCTTTCCTGTTACATATCCTGTCTGTGTGTAGCTAGGCCAACCCTTTCCTGTTACATATCCTGTCTGTGTGTAGCTAGACCAACCCTTTCCTGTTACATATCCTGTCTGTGTGTAGCTAGACCAACCCTTTCCTGTTACATATCCTGTCTGTGTGTAGCCAGGCCAACCCTTTCCTGTTACATATCCTGTCTGTGTGCAGCTAGGCCAACCCTTTCCTGTTACATATCCTGTCTGTGTGTAGCTAGGCCAAACCTTTCCTGTTACATATCCTGTCTGTGTGTAGCTAGGCCAACCATTTCCTGTTACATATCCTGTCTGTGTGTAGCTAGACCAACCCTTTCCTGTTACATATCCTGTCTGTGTGTAGCTAGGCCAACCCTTTCCTGTTACATATCCTGTCTGTGTGTAGCTAGGCCAACCCTTTCCTGTTACATATCCTGTCTGTCTGTAGCTAGGCCAACCCTTTCCTGTTACATATCCTGTCTGTCTGTAGCTAGGCCAACCCTTTCCCGTTACATATCCTGTCTGTGTGTAGCTAGGCCAACCCTTTCCTGTTACATATCCTGTCTGTGTGTAGCTAGGCCAACCCTTTCCTGTTACATATCCTGTCTGTGTGTAGCTAGACCAACCCTTTCCTGTTACATATCCTGTCTGTGTGTAGCTAGACCAACCCTTTCCTGTTACATATCCTGTCTGTGTGTAGCCAGGCCAACCCTTTCCTGTTACATATCCTGTCTGTGTGCAGCTAGGCCAACCCTTTCCTGTTACATATCCTGTCTGTGTGTAGCTAGGCCAAACCTTTCCTGTTACATATCCTGTCTGTGTGTAGCTAGGCCAACCATTTCCTGTTACATATCCTGTCTGTGTGTAGCTAGACCAACCCTTTCCTGTTACATATCCTGTCTGTGTGTAGCTAGGCCAACCCTTTCCTGTTACATATCCTGTCTGTGTGTAGCTAGGCCAACCCTTTCCTGTTACATATCCTGTCTGTCTGTAGCTAGGCCAACCCTTTCCTGTTACATATCCTGTCTGTCTGTAGCTAGGCCAACCCTTTCCCGTTACATATCCTGTCTGTGTGTAGCTAGGCCAACCCTTTCCCGTTACATATCCTGTCTGTGTGTAGCTAGGCCAACCCTTTCCCGTTACATATCCTGTCTGTGTGTAGCTAGGCCAACCCTTTCCCGTTACATATCCTGTCTGTGTGTAGCTAGGCCAACCCTTTCCTGTTACATATCCTGTCTGTGTGCAGTTAGACCAACCCTTTCCTGTTACATATCCTGTCTGTGTGTAGCTAGGCCAACCCTTTCCTGTTACATATCCTGTCTGTGTGTAGCTAGACCAACCCTTTCCTGTTACATATCCTGTCAGTGTGTAGCTAGGCCAACCCTTTCCTGTTACATATCCTGTCTGTGTGTAGCTAGACCAACTCCTTCCTGTCTCACCTGTATGAACAGATCACCTTGGTTTACCTACAGGTATGAACAGGTCACCGTGGTTTACCTACAGGTATGAACAGGTCACCGTGGTTTACCTACAGGTATGAACAGGTCACCTTGGTTTACCTACAGGTATGAACAGGTCACCGTGGTTTACCTACAGGTATGAACGGGTCACCTTGGTTTACCTACAGGTATGAACAGGTCACCTTGGTTTACCTACAGGTATGATCGGGTCACCTTGGTTTACCTACAGGTATGAACGGGTCACCTTGGTTTACCTACAGGTATGAACGGGTCACCTTGGTTTACCTACAGGTATGAACAGGTCACCTTGGTTTACCTACAGGTATGAACAGGTCACCTTGGTTTACCTACAGGTATGAACGGGTCACCTTGGTTTACCTACAGGTATGAACGGGTCACCTTGGTTTACCTACAGGTATGAACGGGTCACCGTGGTTTACCTACAGGTATGAACAGGTCACCTTGGTTTACCTACAGGTATGAACCGGTCACCTTGGTTTACCTACAGGTATGAACGGGTCACCTTGGTTTACCTACAGGTATGAACGGGTCACCTTGGTTTACCTACAGGTATGAACAGGTCACCTTGGTTTACCTACAGGTATCAACAGGTCACCTTGGTTTACCTACAGGTATGAACAGGTCACCTTGGTTTACCTACAGGTATGAACAGGTCACCTTGGTTTACCTACAGGTATGAACAGGTCACCTTGGTTTACCTACAGGTATGAACAGGTCACCTTGGTTTACCTACAGGTATGAACAGGTCACCTTGGTTTACCTACAGGTATGAACAGGTCACCTTGGTTTACCTACAGGTATGAACAGGTCACCTTGGTTTACCTACAGGTATGAACAGGTCACCTTGGTTTACCTACAGGTATGAACAGGTCACCTTGGTTTACCTACAGGTATGAACAGGTCACCTTGGTTTACCTACAGGTATGAACGGGTCACCTTGGTTTACCTACAGGTATGAACGGGTCACCTTGGTTTACCTACAGGTATGAACAGGTCACCTTGGTTTACCTACAGGTATGAACAGGTCACCTTGGTTTACCTACAGGTATGAACAGGTCACCTTGGTTTACCTACAGGTATGAACAGGTCACCTTGGTTTACCTACAGGTATGAACAGGTCACCTTGGTTTACCTACAGGTATGAACAGGTCACCTTGGTTTACCTACAGGTACGAACAGGTCACCTTGGTTTACCTACAGGTATGAACAGGTCACCTTGGTTTACCTACAGGTATGAACAGGTCACCGTGGTTTACCTACAGGTATGAACAGGTCACCTTGGTTTACCTACAGGTATGAACAGGTCACCTTGGTTTACCTACAGGTATGAACAGGTCACCTTGGTTTACCTACAGGTCTGAACAGGTCCCCTTGGTTTACCTACAGGTATGAACAGGTCCCCTTGGTTTACCTACAGGTATGAACAGGTCACCTTGGTTTACCTACAGGTATGAACAGGTCACCTTGGTTTACCTACAGGTATGAACAGGTCACCTTGGTTTACCTACAGGTATGAACAGGTCACCTTGGTTTACCTACAGGTATGAACAGGTCCCCTTGGTTTACCTACAGGTATGATCAGGTCACCTTGGTTTACCTACAGGTATGAACAGGTCACCTTGTTTTACCTACAGGTATGAACAGGTCACCTTGGTTTACCTACAGGTATGAACGGGTCACCTTGGTTTACCTACAGGTATGAACAGGTCACCTTGGTTTACCTACAGGTATGAACAGGTCACCTTGGTTTACCTACAGGTATGAACGGGTCACCTTGGTTTACCTACAGGTATGAACAGGTCACCTTGGTTTACCTACAGGTATGAACGGGTCACCTTGGTTTACCTACAGGTATGAAAGGAGACTGTCGTCATTGGGTTCGATCCCACATGGTATCCATCCCCAAAACAATTCACTACTTTTGACAAGAGTCTGACGGGTCTTAGGGAACTATTTGGGAAGCAACCAATAACTTCCACCGTGTTTCAACAAGGGCCACTGACTCCAGATCAGATTCCACCGTGTTTCAACAAGGCCACTGACTCCAGATCAGATTCCACCGTGTTTCAACAAGGGCCACTGACTCCAGATCAGATTCCACCGTGTTTCAACAAGGGCCACTGACTCCAGATCAGATCCCACCGTGTTTCAACAAGGGCCACTGACTCCAGATCAGATTCCACCGTGTTTCAACAAGGGCCACTGACTCCAGATCAGATTCCACCGTGTTTCAACAAGGGCCACTGACTCCAGATCAGATTCCACCGTGTTTCAACAAGGGCCACTGACTCCAGATCAGATCCCACCGTGTTTCAACAAGGCCACTGACTCCAGATCAGATTCCACCGAGTTTCAACAAGGCCACTGACTCCAGATCAGATTCCACCGTGTTTCAACAAGGGCCACTGACTCCAGATCAGATTCCACCGTGTTTCAACAAGGGCCACTGACTCCAGATCAGATTGCACCGTGTTTCAACAAGGCCACTGACTCCAGATCAGATTCCACATTCATTCCTCCTTTGTAGTGGGCAGAGAAAAACACAATCCTACATTCTGTCAGTTTTTTTATTTGATTTAAACTTGGCAAGTCAGTTAAGAACAAATTAGTATTTACAATGACGACATTCAGATACACAAACACAAGAGACTGGCTCAGGATCAGGCCTCCACCGTCCATATAACCATATTCATTAGGTCTAAAAAGCTAAAACTGATCCAGGATCAGCCTCCTAATCTGAGTGGCTTTCTGAATATGGGGCCCCCAGTCTGAATATGGGGCCCCCAGTCTGAATATGGGGCCCCCAGTCTGAATATGGGGCCCCCAGTCTGAATATGGGGCCCCCAGTCTGAATATGGGGCCCCCAGTCTGAATATGGGGCCCCCAGTCTGAATATGGGGCCCCCAGTCTAAATATGGGGCACCGAGTCTGAATATGGGGCCCCGGTCTGAATATGGGGCCCCGGTCTGAATACGGGGGCCCGGTCTGAATACGGGGGCCCCGGTCTGAATATGGGGCCCCCGGTCTGAATATGGGGCACCGAGTCTGAATATGGGGCCCCGGTCTGAATATGGGGCCCCGGTCTGAATATGGGGCCCCGGTCTGAATACGGGGGCCCCAGTCTGAATATGGGGCCAACAGAACAGTCTCTCATCCTCCTCTTCTCATTCCATATCTGCCATGTCCACATCCCCCTCGGACACACCCCCTTTCTTGTCACTGGCTGCTGCCATCTTCTTTGGGGCTGGCACCGCCTTCGCCTTCTTTGGGGCTGGCACCGCCTTCGCCTTCTTTGGGGCTGGCACCCCCTTCGCCTTCTTTGGGGCTGCCTCAACTAAGGAGAGAGAGAGAGAAACCTCAGATGTACCTAATAAACTACCTATTAAAGACCAAAGTCACCTCCACAGCGAGAGGTGACCAAAGTCATCTCCTCCACATAGCGAGAGGCGACCAAAGTCATCTCCTCCACATAGCGAGAGGCGACTAAAGTCATCTCCTCTACATAGCGAGAGGTGACCAAAGTCATCTCCTCCACAGCGAGAGGTGACCAAAGTCATCTCCTCCACAGCGAGAGGTGACCAAAGTCATCTCCTCCACATAGCGAGAGGTGACCAAAGTCATCTCCTCCACAGCGAGAGGTGACCAAAGTCATCTCCTCCACAGCGAGAGGTGACCAAAGTCATCTCCTCCACATAGCGAGAGGCGACTAAAGTCATCTCCTCCACATAGCGAGAGGTGACTAAAGTCATCTCCTCTACATGGCGAGAGGTGACTAAAGTCAGCTCCTCTACATAGCGAGAGGTGACTAAAGTCATCTCCTCCACATAGCGAGAGGTGACTAAAGTCATCTCCTCCACATAGCGAGAGGCGACTAAAGTCATCTCCTCTACATAGCGAGAGGTGACTAAAGTCATCTCCTCTACATAGCGAGAGGTGACTAAAGTCATCTCCTCTACATAGCGAGAGGTGACTAAAGTCATCTCCTCTACATAGCGAGAGGTGACTAAAGTCAGCTCCTCTACATAGCGAGAGGTGACTAAAGTCAGCTCCTCTACATAGCGAGAGGTGACTAAAGTCATCTCCTCTACATAGCGAGAGGTGACTAAAGTCATCTCCTCCACATAGCGAGAGGTGACTAAAGTCATCTCCTCTACATGGCGAGAGGTGACTAAAGTCATCTCCTCTACATGGCGAGAGGTGACTAAAGTCAGCTCCTCTACATAGCGAGAGGTGACTAAAGTCAGCTCCTCTACATAGCGAGAGGTGACTAAAGTCATCTCCTCCACATAGCGAGAGGTGACTAAAGTCATCTCCTCTACATAGCGAGAGGTGACTAAAGTCATCTCCTCTATATGGCGAGAGGTGACTAAAGTCAGCTCCTCTACATAGCGAGAGGTGATTAAAGTCATCTCCTCTACATAGCGAGAGGTGACTAAAGTCCTCTCCTCTACATGGCGAGAGGTGACTAAAGTCCTCTCCTCTACATGGCGAGAGGTGACTAAAGTCATCTCCTCTACATAGCGAGAGGTGACTAAAGTCATCTCCTCTACATAGCGAGAGGTGACTAAAGTCATCTCCTCTACATAGCGAGAGGTGCCTAATGTCATCTCCTCTACACAGCGAGAGGTGACTAAAGTCATCTCCTCTACACAGCGAGAGGTGACTAAAGTCATCTCCTCCACACAGCGAGAGGTGACTAAAGTCATCTCCTCTACATAGCGAGAGGTGACTAAAGTCATCTCCTCCACACAGCGAGAGGTGACTAAAGTCATCTCCTCCACACAGCGAGAGGTGACTAAAGTCCTCTCCTCTACATAGCGAGAGGTGACTAAAGTCATCTCCTCTACATAGTGAGAGGTGACTAAAGTCATCTCCTCTACATAGTGAGAGGTGACTAAAGTCATCTCCTCTACATAGTGAGAGGTGACTAAAGTCATCTCCTCTACATAGTGAGAGGTGACTAAAGTCATCTCCTCCACACAGCGAGAGGTGACTAAAGTCATCTCCTCTACATAGCGAGAGGTGACTAAAGTCATCTCCTCTACATAGCGAGAGGTGACTAAAGTCATCTCCTCTACATGGCGAGAGGTGACTAAAGTCATCTCCTCTACATAGCGAGAGGTGACTAAAGTCATCTCCTCTACATAGTGAGAGGTGACTAAAGTCATCTCCTCCACATAGCGAGAGGTGACTAAAGTCATCTCCTCTACATAGTGAGAGGTGACTAAAGTCATCTCCTCTACATAGTGATTGACAGGTAGAGAGTTGATTCTTTCTGAAGTGGAGAACACATGATCAATACGAGAACAACTATGATTCAACAACACAGTTAAAAAAAATGTATAGTCATTCACTTCTTACCTTCCATAGCGGCCTTCTCTGCTTTCATGTGATGCAGCTGTTTGAGCAGCTTGCGTTTCTTCTTCCCAGACAGAGTGATGTTGGCTCTGGGACTGGAGCTGAGCAGGGACGACAAACACCAACACTTTCAGACTACAACACATCACCTGGTCAGGATCCTGGACAACCACAACACTTCACCAGGTCAGGATCCTGGACAACCATAACACTTCACCTGGTCAGGATCCTGGACAACCACAACACTTCACCAGGTCAGGATCCTGGACAACCATAACACTTCACCTGGTCAGGATCCTGGACAACCACAACACTTCACCAGGTCAGGATCCTGGACAACCATAACACTACACCTGGTCAGGATCCTGGACAACCACAACACTTCACCTGGTCAGGATCCTGGACAACCATAACACTTCACCTGGTCAGGATCCTGGACAACCATAACACTTCACCTGGTCAGTATCCTGGACAACCACAACACTTCACCTGGTCAGGATCCTGGACAACCATAACACATCACCTGGTCAGGATCCTGGACAACCACAACACTTCACCTGGTCAGGATCCTGGACAACCATAACACTTCACCTGGTCAGGATCCTGGACAGCCATAACACCTGGTCAGGATCCTGGACATCCACAACACTTCACCTGGTCAGGATCCTGGACAACCACAACACTTCACCTGGTCAGGATCCTGGACAACCATAACACTTCACCTGGTCAGGATCCTGGACAACCACAACACTTCACCTGGTCAGGATCCTGGACAACCACAACACTTCACCTGGTCAGGATCCTGGACAACCATAACACATCACCTGGTCAGGATCCTGGACAACCACAACACTTCACCTGGTCAGGATCCTGGACAACCATAACACATCACCTGGTCAGGATCCTGGACAACCACAACACTTCACCTGGTCAGGATCCTGGACAACCATAACACCTGGTCAGGATCCTGGACAACCACAACACATCACCTGGTCAGGATCCTGGACAACCATAACACTTCACCTGGTCAGGATCCTGGACAACCATAACACTACACCTGGTCAGGATCCTGGACAACCATAACACTACACCTGGTCAGGATCCTGGACAACCATAACACTACACCTGGTCAGGATCCTGGACAACCATAACACTTCACCTGGTCAGGATCCTGGACATCCATAACACTTCACCTGGTCAGGATCCTGGACAACCATAACACTTCACCTGGTCAGGATCCTGGACAACCATAACACATCACCTGGTCAGGATCCTGGACAACCACAACACTTCACCTGGTCAGGATCCTGGACAACCACAACACTTCACCTGGTCAAGATCCTGGACAACCATAACACTTCACCTGGTCAGGATCCTGGACAACCATAACACTTCACCTGGTCAGTATCCTGGACAACCATAACACTTCACCTGGTCAGGATCCTGGACATCCATAACACTTCACCTGGTCAGGATCCTGGACAACCATAACACATCACCTGGTCAGGATCCTGGACAACCACAACACTACACCTGGTCAGGATCCTGGACAACCACAACACTTCACCTGGTCGGGATCCTGGACAACCACAACACTACACCTGGTCAGGATCCTGGACAACCACAACACTTCACCTGGTCGGGATCCTGGACAACCACAACACTACACCTGGTCAGTATCCTGGACAACCATAACACTTCACCTGGTCAGGATCCTGGACAGCCATAACACCTGGTCAGGATCCTGGACATCCACAACACTTCACCTGGTCAGGATCCTGGACAACCACAACACTTCACCTGGTCAGGATCCTGGACAACCATAACACTTCACCTGGTCAGGATCCTGGACAACCACAACACTTCACCTGGTCAGGATCCTGGACAACCACAACACTTCACCTGGTCAGGATCCTGGACAACCATAACACATCACCTGGTCAGGATCCTGGACAACCACAACACTTCACCTGGTCAGGATCCTGGACAACCATAACACATCACCTGGTCAGGATCCTGGACAACCACAACACTTCACCTGGTCAGGATCCTGGACAACCATAACACCTGGTCAGGATCCTGGACAACCACAACACATCACCTGGTCAGGATCCTGGACAACCATAACACTTCACCTGGTCAGGATCCTGGACAACCATAACACTACACCTGGTCAGGATCCTGGACAACCATAACACTACACCTGGTCAGGATCCTGGACAACCATAACACTACACCTGGTCAGGATCCTGGACAACCATAACACTTCACCTGGTCAGGATCCTGGACATCCATAACACTTCACCTGGTCAGGATCCTGGACAACCATAACACTTCACCTGGTCAGGATCCTGGACAACCATAACACATCACCTGGTCAGGATCCTGGACAACCACAACACTTCACCTGGTCAGGATCCTGGACAACCACAACACTTCACCTGGTCAAGATCCTGGACAACCATAACACTTCACCTGGTCAGGATCCTGGACAACCATAACACTTCACCTGGTCAGTATCCTGGACAACCATAACACTTCACCTGGTCAGGATCCTGGACATCCATAACACTTCACCTGGTCAGGATCCTGGACAACCATAACACATCACCTGGTCAGGATCCTGGACAACCACAACACTACACCTGGTCAGGATCCTGGACAACCACAACACTTCACCTGGTCGGGATCCTGGACAACCACAACACTACACCTGGTCAGTATCCTGGACAACCATAACACTTCACCTGGCCGGGATCCTGGACAACCATAACACTTCACCTGGTCAGGATCCTGGACAACCACAACACTTCACCTGGTCAGGATCCTGGACAACCATAACACATCACCTGGTCAGGATGCTGGACAACCACAACACTTCACCTGGTCAGGATCCTGGACAAGCACAACACATCACCTGGTCAGGATCCTGGACAACCATAACACTTCACCTGGTCAGGATCCTGGACAACCACAACATTTCACCTGGTCAGGATCCTGGACAACCACAACACATCACCTGGTCGGGATCCTGGACAACCACAACACTACACCTGGTCAGGATCCTGGACAACCATAACACTTCACCTGGTCAGGATCCTGGACAACCACAACACTACACCTGGTCAGGATCCTGGACAACCATAACACTTCACCTGGTCAGGATCCTGGACAGCCATAACACTACACCTGGTCAGGATCCTGGACAACCATAACACCTGGTCAGTATCCTGGACAACCACAACACTTCACCTGGTCAGGATCCTGGACAACCATAACACCTGGTCAGGATCCTGGACAACCACAACACATCACCTGGTCAGGATCCTGGACAACCACAACACTTCACCTGGTCAGGATCCTGGACAACCACAACACTACACCTGGTCAGGATCCTGGACAACCATAACACATCACCTGGTCAGGATCCTGGACAACCACAACACTTCACCTGGTCAGGATCCTGGACAACCATAACACCTGGTCAGGATCCTGGACAACCATAACACTTCACCTGGTCAGGATCCTGGACAACCATAACACCTGGTCAGTATCCTGGACAACCATAACACATCACCTGGTCGGGATCCTGGACAACCACAACACTACACCTGGTCAGTATCCTGGACAACCATAACACTTCACCTGGTCGGGATCCTGGACAACCACAACACTTCACCTGGTCAGGATCCTGGACAACCATAACACATCACCTGGTCAGGATGCTGGACAACCACAACACTTCACCTGGTCAGGATCCTGGACAAGCACAACACATCACCTGGTCAGGATCCTGGACAACCATAACACTTCACCTGGTCAGGATCCTGGACAACCACAACATTTCACCTGGTCAGGATCCTGGACAACCACAACACATCACCTGGTCGGGATCCTGGACAACCACAACACTACACCTGGTCAGGATCCTGGACAACCATAACACTTCACCTGGTCAGGATCCTGGACAACCACAACACTACACCTGGTCAGGATCCTGGACAACCACAACACTTCACCTGGTCAGGATCCTGGACAGCCATAACACTTCACCTGGTCAGGATCCTGGACAACCATAACACCTGGTCAGTATCCTGGACAACCACAACACTTCACCTGGTCAGGATCCTGGACAACCATAACACCTGGTCAGTATCCTGGACAACCATAACACTTCACCTGGTCAGGATCCTGGACAACCATAACACCTGGTCAGTATCCTGGACAACCATAACACTTCACCTGGTCAGGATCCTGGACAACCATAACACCTGGTCAGTATCCTGGACAACCATAACACTTCACCTGGTCAGGATCCTGGACAACCATAACACCTGGTCAGTATCCTGGACAACCATAACACTTCACCTGGTCAGGATCCTGGACAGCCATAACACTTCACCTGGTCAGGATCCTGGACAACCACAACACTACACCTGGTCAGGATCCTGGACAACCATAACACATCACCTGGTCAGGATCCTGGACAACCACAACACTTCACCTGGTCAGGATCCTGGACAACCATAACACCTGGTCAGGATCCTGGACAGGATCCTGGACAACCATAACACATCACCTGGTCAGGATCCTGGACAACCACAACACTACACCTGGTCAGGATCCTGGACAACCACAACACTTCACCTGGTCGGGATCCTGGACAACCACAACACTACACCTGGTCAGTATCCTGGACAACCATAACACTTCACCTGGTCGGGATCCTGGACAACCATAACACTTCACCTGGTCAGGATCCTGGACAACCACAACACTTCACCTGGTCAGGATCCTGGACAACCATAACACATCACCTGGTCAGGATGCTGGACAACCACAACACTTCACCTGGTCAGGATCCTGGACAAGCACAACACATCACCTGGTCAGGATCCTGGACAACCATAACACTTCACCTGGTCAGGATCCTGGACAAGCACAACACATCACCTGGTCAGGATCCTGGACAACCATAACACTTCACCTGGTCAGGATCCTGGACAAGCACAACACATCACCTGGTCAGGATCCTGGACAACCATAACACTTCACCTGGTCAGGATCCTGGACAACCACAACATTTCACCTGGTCAGGATCCTGGACAACCATAACACTACACCTGGTCAGGATCCAGGACAACCACAACACTTCACCTGGTCAGGATCCTGGACAGCCATAACACTTCACCTGGTCAGGATCCTGGACAACCATAACACCTGGTCAGTATCCTGGACAACCACAACACTTCACCTGGTCAGGATCCTGGACAACCATAACACCTGGTCAGTATCCTGGACAACCATAACACTTCACCTGGTCAGGATCCTGGACAACCATAACACCTGGTCAGTATCCTGGACAACCATAACACTTCACCTGGTCAGGATCCTGGACAACCATAACACCTGGTCAGTATCCTGGACAACCATAACACTTCACCTGGTCAGGATCCTGGACAACCATAACACTTCACCTGGTCAGGATCCTGGACAACCACAACACTTCACCTGGTCAGGATCCTGGACAACCATAACACTTCACCTGGTCAGGATCCTGGACAACCACAACACTTCACCTGGTCAGGATCCTGGACAACCACAACACTACACCTGGTCAGGATCCTGGACAACCATAACACATCACCTGGTCAGGATCCTGGACAACCACAACACTTCACCTGGTCAGGATCCTGGACAACCATAACACCTGGTCAGGATCCTGGACAACCATAACACTTCACCTGGTCAGGATCCTGGACAACCATAACACCTGGTCAGTATCCTGGACAACCATAACACTTCACCTGGTCAGGATCCTGGACAACCATAACACTTCACCTGGTCAGGATCCTGGACAACCACAACACATCACCTGGTCAGTATCCTGGACAACCACAACACTTCACCTGGTCAGGATCCTGGACAACCACAACACTACACCTGGTCAGGATCCTGGACAACCACAACACCTGGTCAGGATCCTGGACAACCATAACACTACACCTGGTCAGGATCCTGGAGAACCATAACACTTCACCTGGTCAGTATCCTAGACAACCATAACGCTTCACCTGGTCAGGATCCTGGACAACCATAACACTTCACCTGGTCAGGATCCTGGACAACCACAACACTGGTCAGGATCCTGGACAACCACAACACTACACCTGGTCAGTATCCTAGACAACCATAACACTTCACCTGGTCAGTATCCTAGACAACCACAACACTACACCTGGTCAGGATCCTGGACAACCATAACACTACACCTGGTCAGGATCCTGGACAACCATAACACTTCACCTGGTCAGTATCCTGGACAACCACAACACTACACCTGGTCAGGATCCTGGACAACCATAACACTACACCTGGTCAGGATCCTAGACAACCACAACACTACACCTGGTCAGGATCCTGGACAACCATAACACTTCACCTGGTCAGTATCCTGGACAACCACAACACTACACCTGGTTAGTATCCTAGACAACCATAACACTACACCTGGTCAGGATCCTGGACAACCACAACACTTCACCTGGTCATTATCCTGGACAACCACTACACCTGGTCAGGATCCTGGACAGCCACAACACTACACCTGGTCAGGATCCTGGACATCCACACTCAGAATACAGGCCCATTGGTTAGGCAGTTTGCTCATACTTGTTGTTCTCCATCTTTGTTGGTTAATCTACCCATAAATATACCACTGTTATATTATATATATATATATATATATATATATATGACTGTACCACCAAGTACATGTGGCTCTGCCCGGTCTCATGAGTCTTCAGGTATCCCCTAGGAGTACCGCTGGTTTATCAACCACTGGCTTACAGTATGAAGTACAAACAGTATGGAAAAAGGAACCTACTTTCTCTTCCTGAGATGGTGGATGGTGGTGAGTCCTTCGTCCACCACAGCTCCCACCTTGATGTGTCGTTTCCTCTTCTCACGGGTCAGATTCCTCCGCCGCTTAAAGAGCTTCTTGCCCAGCTCCTAATGAACATACACACGTCACAACATGACGAGGCAGCAAGGCTTTCTGGGGGGGTTTAGCTAGCTAGGAACACATAACGTAGACAGTCTTGATGCACATCTTAATTAAATGTTACATTGTTGGTGCAGTGTTGATAAAACTAACAAACATTGTAACATACTGGTAGATACTAGAAATAACAACTTTGTAGCTAGTTTACATTGAAACGTGTCAGAACGAAATAATGCCATGTGATCTAACTGCAGCTTAGCTAGTTAGCCGTTTTGCTAACACGACTTTCTTGGTGTCATTTTACCTTCTGCATTATACGAGCTGTCTTTCGGGGTTCTAGTTTATGATGAAGTAACCTTTCTACATGTCGTACTGGTGTAAATATCAAACTAAAGTTAGTTTATATGTGTAACTTACTGTTTTGGGTCTGTTGATCTTTCCACCTGGTGTTCCGGACTTCACCATGCTTGCTGCTGTAATATGTGAGGCGTTAGGAGAGTTCCGGGCTAACTTCTCATTGGCTGGAAGCGACCACTTTCTCCCATTTTCATTGGCTGGAACATTTCTTCTTATTTTTCCTTCTTCTTCTTCGCTTCTTCTCTTCTTCTTCTTCGACGATGAGGTTTAACGGCGGGTTGGCATCCAATAAATGTTGCATTACTGCCACCTGCTGGAGCATAACTCCCTAATACTTTGCTTAATATATATATTTTTATTTTTATAATCAAAAATCAACAACAACAAAGAATACAGCAAATACCCTACCATCTTAAAACTACACTCACAACAAGTATTAATAAAATACCATACTATTTAAACCTAGGACAGGATAAAGTAATCCTTCTACCCCCCCCCCCCCCACCTTAAACGATTTAGATGCACTATTGTAAAGTGGTTGTTCCACTGGATATCATAAGGTGAATGCACCAATTTGTAAGTCGCTGTCTGCTAAATGACTTAAATGTAAAATGTAAAAATCTAATCTTACTGAAGCATATATCACTTGTTGGTTTATCCTCTATACTGGTACAGATCTACTAGTCACACCCCTCCTCTCAGGATCCCTCCCTCTGTACTGGTACAGATCTACTACACCCCTCCTCTCAGGATCCCTCCCTCTGTACTGGTACAGATCTACTACACCACTCCTCTCAGGATCCCTCCCTCTGTTCTGGTACAGATCTACTAGTCACACCCCTCCTCTCAGGATCCCTCCCTCTGTTCTGGTACAGATCTACTACACCCCTCCTCTCAGGATCCCTCCCTCTGTTCTGGTACAGATCTACTAGTCACACCCCTCCTCTCAGGATCCCTCCCTCTGTACTGGTACAGATCTACTACACCCCTCCTCTCAGGATCCCTCCCCCTGTTCTGGTACAGATCTACTACTACACCAGTCCTCTCAGGATCCCTCCCTCTGTACTGGTACAGATCTACTAGTCACACCACTCCTCTCAGGATCCCTCCCTCTGTACTGGTACAGATCTACTAGTCACACCCCTCCTCTCAGGATCCCTCCCTCTATACTGGTACAGATCTACTACACCAGTCCTCTCAGGATCCCTCCCTCTGTAATGGTACAGATCTACTAGTCACACCACTCCTCTCAGGATCCCTCCCTCTGTTCTGGTACAGATCTACTACACCAGTCCTCTCAGGATCCCTCCCTCTGTACTGGTACAGATCTACTAGTCACACCCCTCCTCTCAGGATCCCTCCCTCTATACTGGTACAGATCTACTACACCAGTCCTCTCAGGATCCCTCCCTCTGTTCTGGTACAGATCTACTACACCACTCCTCTCAGGATCCCTCCCTCTGTTCTGGTACAGATCTACTAGTCACACCCCTCCTCTCAGGATCCCTCCCTCTGTACTGGTACAGATCTACTACACCCCTCCTCTCAGGATCCCTCCCTCTGTTCTGGTACAGATCTACTAGTCACACCACTCCTCTCAGGATCCCTCCCCCTGTTCTGGTACAGATCTACTACACCCCTCCTCTCAGGATCCCTCCCTCTGTACTGGTACAGATCTACTAGTCACACCCCTCCTCTCAGGATCCCTCCCTCTGTACTGGTACAGATCTACTAGTCACACCAATTCCTCTCAGGATCCCTCCCTCTGTACTGGTACAGATCTACTAGTCACACCACTCCTCTCAGGATCCCTCCCTCTGTACTGGTACAGATCTAATAGTCACACCCCAACCTCTCATGATCCCTCCCTCTGTTCTGGTACATATCTACTACACCACTCCTCTCAGGATCCCTCCCTCTGTACTGGTACAGATCTACTACACCCCTCCTCTCAGGATCCCTCCCTCTGTTCTGGTACAGATCTACTACACCCCTCCTCTCAGGATCCCTCCCTCTGTACTGGTACAGATCTACTACACCCCTCCTCTCAGGATCCCTCCCTCTGTTCTGGTACAGATCTACTACACCCCTCCTCTCAGGATCCCTCCCTCTGTACTGGTACAGATCTACTAGTCACACCCCTCCTCTCAGGATCCCTCCCTCTGTACTGGTACAGATCTACTAGTCACACCCCTCCTCTCAGGATCCCTCCCTCTGTTCTGGTACAGATCTACTAGTCATACCACTCCTCTCAGGATCCCTCCCTCTGTACTGGTACAGATCTACTACACCCCTCCTCTCAGGATCCCTCCCTCTGTTCTGGTACAGATCTACTAGTCATACCACTCCTCTCAGGATCCCTCCCTCTGTACTGGTACAGATCTACTAGTCACACCCCTCCTCTCAGGATCCCTCCCTCTGTTCTGGTACAGATCTACTACACCCCTCCTCTCAGGATCCCTCCCTCTGTTCTGGTACAGATCTACTACACCCCTCCTCTCAGGATCCCTCCCTCTGTTCTGGTACAGATCTACTAGTCACACCACTCCTCTCAGGATCCCTCCCTCTGTACTGGTACAGATCTACTACACCCCTCCTCTCAGGATCCCTCCCTCTGTACTGGTACAGATCTACTACACCCCTCCTCTCAGGATCCCTCCCTCTGTACTGGTACAGATCTACTAGTCACACCAGTCCTCTCAGGATCCCTCCCTCTGTACTTGTACAGATCTACTAGTCACACCCCTCCTCTCAGGATCCCTCCCTCTGTACTGGTACAGATCTACTACACCCCTCCTCTCAGGATCCCTCCCTCTGTTCTGGTACAGATCTACTAGTCACACTCCTCCTCTCAGGATCCCTCCCTATATTCTGGTACAGATCTACTAGTCACACCACTCCTCTCAGGATCCCTCCCTCTGTACTGGTACAGATCTACTAGTCACACCACTCCTCTCAGGATCCCTCCCTCTGTACTGGTACAGATCTACTAGTCACACCCCTCCTCTCAGGATCCCTCCCTCTGTACTGGTACAGATCTACTACACCCCTCCTCTCAGGATCCCTCCCTCTGTTCTGGTACAGATCTACTAGTCACACCACTCCTCTCAGGATCCCTCCCTCTGTACTGGTACAGATCTACTACACCCCTCCTCTCAGGATCCCTCCCTCTGTTCTGGTACAGATCTACTAGTCACACCACTCCTCTCAGGATCCCTCCCTCTGTACTGGTACAGATCTACTAGTCACACCACTCCTCTCAGGATCCCTCCCTCTGTACTGGTACAGATCTACTACACCCCTCCTCTCAGGATCCCTCCCTCTGTTCTGGTACAGATCTACTAGTCACACCCCTCCTCTCAGGATCCCTCCCTCTGTTCTGGTACAGATCTACTACACCCCTCCTCTCAGGATCCCTCCCTCTGTACTGGTGCAGATCTACAAGTCACACCCCTCCTCTCAGGATCCCTCCCTCTGTTCTGGTACAGATCTACTAGTCACACCCCTCCTCTCAGGATCCCTCCCTCTGTTCTGGTACAGATCTACTACACCCCTCCTCTCAGGATCCCTCCCTCTGTTCTGGTACAGATCTACTACACCCCTCCTCTCAGGATCCCTCCCTCTGTTCTGGTACAGATCTACTACACCCCTCCTCTCAGGATCCCTCCCTCTGTACTGGTACAGATCTACTAGTCACACCACTCCACTCAGGATCCCTCCCTCTGTACTGGTACAGATCTACTAGTCACACCACTCCTCTCAGGATCCCTCCCTCTGTACTGGTACAGATCTACTAGTCACACCACTCCTCTCAGGATCCCTCCCTCTGTACTGGTACAGATCTACTACACCCCTCCTCTCAGGATCCCTCCCTCTGTACTGGTACAGATCTACTACACCCCTCCTCTCAGGATCCCTCCCTCTGTTCTGGTACAGATCTACTTGTCACACCACTCCTCTCAGGATCCCTCCCTCTGTTCTGGTACAGATCTACTACACCCCTCCTCTCAGGATCCCTCCCTCTGTTCTGGTACAGATCTACTAGTCATACCAGTCCTCTCAGGATCCCTCCCTCTGTACTGGTACAGATCTACTAGTCACACCACTCCTCTCAGGATCCCTCCCTCTGTACTGGTACAGATCTACTACACCCCTCCTCTCAGGATCCCTCCCTCTGTTCTGGTACAGATCTACTAGTCACACCCCTCCTCTCAGGATCCCTCCCTCTGTTCTGGTACAGATCTACTACACCCCTCCTCTCAGGATCCCTCCCTCTGTACTGGTGCAGATCTACAAGTCACACCCCTCCTCTCAGGATCCCTCCCTCTGTTCTGGTACAGATCTACTAGTCACACCCCTCCTCTCAGGATCCCTCCCTCTGTTCTGGTACAGATCTACTACACCCCTCCTCTCAGGATCCCTCCCTCTGTTCTGGTACAGATCTACTACACCCCTCCTCTCAGGATCCCTCCCTCTGTTCTGGTACAGATCTACTACACCCCTCCTCTCAGGATCCCTCCCTCTGTACTGGTACAGATCTACTAGTCACACCACTCCACTCAGGATCCCTCCCTCTGTACTGGTACAGATCTACTAGTCACACCACTCCTCTCAGGATCCCTCCCTCTGTACTGGTACAGATCTACTAGTCACACCACTCCTCTCAGGATCCCTCCCTCTGTACTGGTACAGATCTACTACACCCCTCCTCTCAGGATCCCTCCCTCTGTACTGGTACAGATCTACTACACCCCTCCTCTCAGGATCCCTCCCTCTGTACTGGTACAGATCTACTAGTCACACCACTCCTCTCAGGATCCCTCCCTCTGTACTGGTATAGATCTACTAGTCACACCACTCCTCTCAGGATCCCTCCCTCTGTACTGGTGCAGATCTACTAGTCACACCACTCCTCTCAGGATCCCTCCCTCTGTACTGGTACAGATCTACTAGTCACACCACTCCTCTCAGGATCCCTCCCTCTGTACTGGTGCAGATCTACTAGTCACACCACTCCTCTCAGGATCCCTCCCTCTGTACTGGTACAGATCTACTAGTCACACCAGTCCTCTCAGGATCCCTCCTCCTTTGACCCATCTTCCTCTACTGTTGTCACTGCCTCAGCATATGACAACTTCTGCATTACTCTAACCCTGGAAACCTCAACCTGGCCTCTCTCACACGGGACATGATCCCCGGCCCCCATGGGCACCCCGACTATTAACACAGACCACTACTTTCCCCAATACCTCCTCTTCCTCCCTCTCTCTCTTAGACCTCCTCTTCCTCCCTCTCTCACACACGGGACATTTCTGATCCCCAGCCCCATGGGCACCCCTACAATTAACACACACCACTACTTTTCCCAATGGTACACATTCCTTTGTCTCATGCCCTTCTGCACACTGCTGCCACCTGCCCATCAGCTGGACACCTGTAACAACGTAATGTATTCGGCACAAAAGCTCGGGATAACAGGATAACTTATATATCCTAACATCACTTTGTCGGGCAAAGACTCAACATCGAATCTCAAAAGAACAGATAATGACTCTTCTGTTTCTGCAATCACGCCACCGTGTCTGAGTCACGCCACCGTTTCTGAGTCACGCCACCGTGTCTGAGTCACGCCACCGTGTCAGAGTCACGCCACCCTGTCTGAGTCACGCCACCCTGTCTGAGTCACGCCACCGTGTCTGAGTCACGCCACCGTGTCTGAGTCACTCCACCGTGTCTGAGTCACGCCACCGTGTCTGAGTCACTCCACCGTGTCAGAGTCACGCCACCGTGTCAGAGTCACGCCACCCTGTCTGAGTCACGCCACCGTGTCTGAGTCACGCCACCCTGTCAGAGTCACGCCACCGTGTCTGAGTCACGCCACCCTGTCTGAGTCACGCCACCGTGTCTGAGTCACGCCACCCTGTCTGAGTCACGCCACCGTGTCTGAGTCACGCCACCGTGTCTGAGTCACGCCACCGTGTCTGAGTCACGCCACCGTGTCTGAGTCACGCCACCGTGTCAGAGTCACGCCACCGTGTCAGAGTCACGCCACCGTGTCAGAGTCACGCCACCGTGTCAGAGTCACGCCACCGTGTCAGAGTCACGCCACCGTGTCAGAGTCACGCCAACGTGTCAGAGTCACGCCACCGTGTCTGCGTCACGCCACCGTGTCTGCGTCACGCCACCGTGTCAGAGTCACGCCACCGTGTCTGAGTCACGCCACCGTGTCTGAGTCGCGCCACCGTGTCAGAGTCGCGCCACCGTGTCTGAGTCGCGCCACCGTGTCAGAGTCACGCCACCGTGTCTGCGTCACGCCACCGTGTCTGCGTCACGCCACCGTGTCTGAGTCACGCCACCGTGTCAGAGTCACGCCACCGTGTCTGCGTCACGCCACCGTGTCTGCGTCACGCCACCCTGTCTGAGTCACGCCACCCTGTCTGAGTCACGCCACCCTGTCTGAGTCACGCCACCGTGTCTGAGTCACGCCACCGTCTCTGAGTCACGCCACCCTGTCTGAGTCACGCCACCGTGTCTGAGTCACGCCACCGTGTCTGAGTCACGCCACCGTGTCAGAGTCACGCCACCGTGTCTGAGTCACGCCACCGTGTCAGAGTCATGCCACCGTGTCTGAGTCACGCCACCCTGTCTGAGTCACGCCACCGTGTCTGAGTCACGCCACCGTGTCTGAGTCACGCCACCGTGTCAGAGTCACGCCACCGTGTCAGAGTCACGCCACCGTGTCTGCGTCACGCCACCGTGTCTGAGTCACGCCACCGTGTCTGAGTCACGCCACCGTGTCTGAGTCACGCCACCGTGTCTGAGTCACGCCACCGTGTCTGAGTCACGCCACCGTGTCTGAGTCACGCCACCGTGTCTGAGTCACGCCACCGTGTCTGAGTCACGCCACCGTGTCAGAGTCACGCCACCTTGTCTGAGTCACGCCACCGTGTCTGAGTCACGCCACCGTGTCAGAGTCACGCCACCGTGTCTGAGTCACGCCACCCTGTCTGAGTCACGCCACCGTGTCTGAGTCACTCCACCGTGTCTGCGTCACGCCACCGTGTCAGAGTCACGCCACCGTGTCAGAGTCACGCCACCGTGTCTGAGTCACGCCACCGTGTCAGAGTCACGCCACCGTGTCTGAGTCACGCCACCCTGTCTGAGTCACGCCACCGTGTCTGAGTCACTCCACCGTGTCTGCGTCACGCCACCGTGTCAGAGTCACGCCACCGTGTCAGAGTCACGCCACCGTGTCTGAGTCACGCCACCGTGTCAGAGTCACGCCACCGTGTCAGAGTCACGCCACCGTGTCTGAGTCACGCCACCCTGTCTGAGTCACGCCACCGTGTCTGAGTCACGCCACCGTGTCTGAGTCACGCCACCGTGTCTGAGTCACGCCACCGTGTCTGAGTCACGCCACCCTGTCTGAGTCACGCCACCGTGTCTGAGTCACGCCACCGTGTCTGAGTCACGCCACCGTGTCTGAGTCACGCCACCCTGTCAGAGTCACGCCACCGTCTCTACGTCGCACCAAACGACAAGCATCACAAACACCATGGAATCTTCCCCTTCAGTTGGTCCGCTTTCACATTTACCGCTACCCCAGTAATCACTCCTTTCAACGGAGCCCTTTTCTTGAGAGCAAAACAATTCACATCTCTTGCCCCCATTCGTTTAACGCGGAGCGCCTGCTCCCTCTAACCAGCAGAAACACAAACTATTATCACGAGACCACTTACCCTCACCGATTCCACAGCACCCAACTCTGTCTTCACCCACCCCGGAACCTCAAATGGATCAGCCAAAAAGGAAAGGGTCCACTTTTCCCCCAAACTTCCCTCCTACTGTCACAGACTCATCCTGACATACTGGCGCCCCCCCCCTTGGTTTGTGATGTGGTGGAGATCTTTGTGGGCTATACTCGGCCTTGTCTCAGGATGGTAAGTTGGTGGTTGAAGATATCCCTCTAGTGGTGTGGGGGCTGTGCTTTGGCAAAGTGGGTGGGGTTATATCCTTCCTGTTTGGCCCTGTCCGGGGGTATCATCGGATGGGGCCACAGTGTCTCCTGACCCCTCCTGTCTCAGCCTCCAGTATTTATGCTGCAGTAGTTTATGTGTCGGGGGGCTAGGGTCAGTTGGTTATATCTGGAGTACTTCTCCTGTCCTATCCGGTGTCCTGTGTGATCCTGTGTGAATTTAAGTATGCTCTCTCTAATTCTCTCCTTCTCTCTTTCTTTCTCTCTCTCGGAGGACCTGAGCCCTAGGACCATGCGTCAGGACTACCGGACATGATGACTCCTTGCTGTCCCCAGTCCACCTGGCCTTGCTGCTGTTCCAGTTTCAACTGTTCTGCCTGCGGCTATGGAACCCTGACCTGTCCACCGGACGTGCTACCTGTCCCAGACCTGCTGTTTTCAACTCTCTAGAGACCGCAGGAGCGGTAGAGATACTCTTAATGATCGGCTATGAAAAGCCAACTGACATTTACTCCTGAGGTGCTGACTTGCTGCACCCTCGACAACTACTGTGATTATTATTATTTGACCATGCTGGTCATTTATGAACATTTGAACATCTTGGCCATGTTCTGTTATAATCTCCACCCGGCACAGCCAGAAGAGGACTGGCCACCCCTCATAGCCTGGTTCCTCTCTAGGTTCCTTCCTAGGTTTTGGCCTTTCTAGGGAGTTTTTCCTAGCCACCGTGCTTCTACACCTGCATTGCTTGCTGTTTGGGGTTTTAGGCTGGATTTCTGTACAGCACTTTGAGATATTAGCTGATGTACGAAGGGCTATATAAAATAAACTTGATTTGATTTGATTCTTGTTCTTGCCTTGTGAAGGGACGCCATTTAACCGGCTGTCACAATCTCCGTACAATCAGCACGAACTCCTCAGGATGTCGTGCTCACCAGTACATCCCACTAGTCGAGCCGTGTGGTTTTGGATTAATCTTGCCCGTGTAGGTTTGTTTGGCATCGGCTGAAATTTGACTGCATTCGATATGAAACCGGGCCGCTTCCCAGACTTGAGCCATGTTCCCCTGGCTGGAACATTGAACAGTTTCAGCTATTTTAGAGTTTTACCCAGAGGAGAACGACTGCCCCCTCTTGTTGAAGCCGCGGAAGTTCAAGGCCGACCGCGATATGATTGGTTTCCACTAGATAACACAGTCACAAAGTCAAAATCGGCTATATGGTAAAAATTGATGAAAATATAAATGAGCTTTTTTGGTCTTAATTTTAGGTAAGGGTCAGTCATAACGGTAACAGTGTGTTTATGGTTAAGGTTAGGATTAGGTTTAAAATCAGATTTTAATGAGCGACTGTCCCTAAAAACCAAATAATCATTCTGAAAACGCCCCCCTGTGACATCGATATGAGTCAGAAGCATTTACTCTAGTGTCAGAATGTACTACAAAGTATAAATAGGATAATTTTGGTCATAAAGTCAGTTTGGAGCTGTAGGGTTTGAGGAATAACCAGCATGTTATTATACACATCTGGTTAAAACGGTGTGCACGTGTTCAGCGCGTGATATTGGAAATATGTAGCTGATTGGAGACACATCATTGGCAGGCCCTCATTGGCTGTTGGCCAGGATATTCACCCGTTCTGCCTTTGAACGGGTGCAGATGGAATCGGCTGTGTTGTATCCCGCTGTCGTGTTGGAAATAAACCTCCTCCGTGATGTTATTAACGATTCATTCTGTGGAGTTTGTCTGCAAGAACGAAAAAGAACCCGCTTCCTTTAACCGGGGGATGAAACAGGAATCTCAGTGCGTCACAACAGGGTAAATTAAGGTTGGGTTTGGTTTACAATTAAGTCAAACAAATCATGCCTCTCTATTGCCTAAACTCCCAAGTGCAAATCGCCTCCAACCCACTTCACTTCCAGTGGCGGTGAAAAAGGTAAACTCTACCCAGCTGTATGCAAGTCACCAGCGGCCACCGCTGGGCGATGACCAATCATATCGAGTGGTTGCCATGACGACCCAAGGCTGGAGACTTTCTTCAGCAAAGATGGCTGACATAAATACTAGGATGGAAGCAAATGTAAGTGATCATAACGTCATAACGAATCATGCAAAAAAAATACAGTTGAGAGGAATATGTTGGTTCAGAGACAAATGATTATGCATATTTCTACGTCATAAAGTTAATTGACAAAAATCGCGATCTATAAGTCTTTGCTAGGTATAGATCCGCCTTATCTCAGCTCACTGGTCACCATAGCAACACACACCCGTAGCACGCGTTCCAGGAGGTATATTTCACTGGTCATTCCCAAAGCCAACACCTCCATCGGCCACCTTTCCTTCCAGTTCTCTGCTGCCAATGACTGGAACGAATTGCAAAAATCACTGAAGTTGGAGACTTATATCTCCTTCTCTAACTTTAAGCATCAGCTGTCAGAGCAGTTTACCGATCGCTGCAGCTGTACACAACCAATCTGTAAATAGCCCAACCAATCAACTACCTACCTCATCCCCATATTTGTTTTTGTTTTTCTGCTCTTTTGCACACCAGTATCACTATAATGACATCACAATACCCCATAATGACACCACAATACCCCATAATGACATCACAATACCCCCCACACCAGTATCTCTACTTGCACATCCTCATCTGCACAAATATCACTCCAGTGTAATTTGCTAAATTGTAATTACTTCACCACTATTGGCCTATTTATTGCCTTACCTCCTTACTTCATTAGATTTTTTTTTCCTATTGTGTTATTGACTGTACGTTTGTTTATGTGTAACTCTGTGTCGTTGTTTTTGTCTCACTGCTTTGCTTTATCTTGGCCAGTTCGCAGTTGTAAATGAGAACTTGTTCTCAACTAACCTACCTGGTTAAATAAAGGTGAAATAAATAAATAAAATAAACATTTAGCAAGCTAGCTGACTAGCGAACCAGCCATGCGTCCTCCGAAACACAACCCAAATAAGCCGCACTGCTTCTTGACACAATGCCCATCCAACCCGGAAGCCAGCCGCACCAACGTGTCGGAGGAAACACTGTACACCTAGCGACCTGGTCAACGTGCACTGCGCCACAGGAGTCGCTAGTGCGCGATGAGACAAGGATATCCCTACCGGCTAAGCCACCCCCCTAACCCGGACAACGCTGGGCCGAGTGTGCGCCGCCCCACGGGCCTCCCGGTCACGGCCCGGCTGCGACAGAGCCTGGACTCGAACCCAGAGTCTCTGGTGGCACAGCTAACACTGCGATGCAGTGCATTAGACCACTGCGCAACCCGGGAGGCCCAACAGCTTTGTGTGGGTTGTGACATGAGTATGAAATTGTACTTCTGGTTGTTTCATGTTTTAGGGACTCCTGAGAAAACCAGAAAACCAGGCTGTCGTCTTGTGAAACAGTGGATGTAAAGAATCTAGCTAGCTAAAGCATTTACTGCAAATTAAATGTACAATTTCGTAAGCTTGCCTTGCTGATATTTGCAATGCAGATGAAGTAACGTAGCTAGCTAACTATTTTCTTGCTTATTGTGCAGTGGAGGATAAAACAATACCTGTAAGCCTTTGGATGTGTTGCTTGCTACATCGCCAGACCCACTGGCTCCAGGTCATCTATAAGTCTATGCTAGGTAAAGCTCCGACTTATCTCAGCTCACTGGTCACCATAACAACACCCACTCGTAGCACGCGCTCCAGCAGGTACATCTCACTAGTCACCCCCAAAGCTAACACCTCCTTTGGCCGCCTTTCCTTCCAGTTCTCTGCTGCCAGTGACTGGAACGAATTGCAAGTATCGCTGAAGCTGGAGACTTATATTTCCCTCACTAGCTTTAAACATCAGCTATCTGAGCTGCTAACCAATCACTGCAGCTGTACACAGCCCATCTGTACGGGTTTGTGGGAAACGACCAATCAGATGAGGCAGTGGGATGACCCGGTATGCCACCGATCTGCAGGGTCAGAAGAGAGCTGAACCGTAAGCATTTCTCTGCACCTGTAATAACATCTGCAAAATATGTGTATGAGACAATACAATTTGATTAGATTTTATATCTATAGCGAACTAACCAAATAATTGTACAATTATTTGAAAGACAAGCAAATGCATTAATGTTTCCAGTAAACATTTGAATAGGAAATAAATCTAACGTGTTGTGAATAATCCTCTGGTTGTAAGCCAACCCCGTCTGTTTCTTGGATGTTTGTGCATCGGGTTTGTCGGTCAACAGCCAATCCCTTCTATACGGTCGTTGGTTTTACCACTAGTGTCCAGTGCTCTTGTCTATGCTCCTCTGATATACATGCAGTAATTCACAATACTCACCACACGATGGCAGTGTTTCCTAACAAAGCCCTAGTTTTGGGATGGTGGTTTAATTGGGTTTTTTTTAAACTAAAAATGTACTGATTATGACCTTAATATCATAAAAAAAAAATGGATTTCAATCTTTTCTGAAATTGTCAGTATTTAATTTAACATACGTGTATTACTTTTAATGACACAATTTATAGACTCCCAATTTCAGTCATGTAGAATGTACCGGACCATATTCTAATGAAAAACCAAACAGAATGGTGTGAGTTCTATAGAATGTACCGGACCATATTCTAATGAAAGACCAAACAGAATGGTGTGAGTTCCATAGAATGTACCGGACCATATTCTAATGAAAGACCAAACAGAATGGTGTGAGTTCTATAGAATGTACCGGACCATATTCTAATGAAAGACCAAACAGAATGGTGTGAGTTCTATAGAATGTACCGGACCATATTCTAATGAAAGACCAAACAGAATGGTGTGAGTTCTATAGAATGTACCGGACCATATTCTAATGAAAGACCAAACAGAATGGTGTGAGTTCTATAGAATGTACCGGACCATATTCTAATGATAAACCAAACAGGATGGTGTGAGTTCTATAGAATGTACCGGACCATATTCTAATGAAAGACCAAACAGAATGGTGTGAGTTCTATAGAATGTACCGGACCATATTCTAATGAAAGACCAAACAGGATGGTGTGAGTTCTATAGAATGTACCGGACCATATTCTAATGATAAACCAAACAGGATGGTGTGAGTTCTATAGAATGTACCGGACCATATTCTAATGAAAGACCAAACAGAATGGTGTGAGTTCTATAGAATGTACCGGACCATATTCTAATGAAAGACCAAACAGGATGGTGTGAGTTCTATAGAATGTACCGGACCATATTCTAATGAAAAACCAAACAGGATGGTGTGAGTTCTATAGAATGTACCGGACCATATTCTAATGATAAACCAAACAGAATGGTGTGAGTTCTATAGAATGTACCGGACCATATTCTAATGAAAGACCAAACAGGATGGTGTGAGTTCTATAGAATGTACCGGACCATATTCTAATGAAAGACCAAACAGAATGGTGTGAGTTCTATAGAATGTGTTATGCTGAGGGCCGGAGTGGCAGCAGGAATCCTGTAGGCCCAGATCAAGAAGAGGAACATATTTTATTAAATGTTACGTTACTCAAATAAATAATCAGATTTTGCTGCCTGTGTGAAACGAACGGTAGAGAGAGTGACAGAGAGAAAACTAACATTGTGACTTATAACTGTTGGTCAAGTCCCGTCCCCCCCCTTAATATAAGTAGACGAATGAGGAACATGTTGAACAGCAAATTAGTTTTGTTTCTATAATATAATGTCTCGGAGGACATGGTGTGGGCAGGGCCGTAACCAGGGTTTGGATTTTAGTGAGGCCCGGAAGGGAAAAACCCCCATTTATAGAACTGTATTTTAATGTCGACCTATAGGGAAGATAGGTCCTGTTGAGATGTTATATTGAAACATACAGTGGTTGTATTTTAATGTAGACCTATAGGGAAGATAGGTCCTGTTGAGATGTTATATTGAAACATACAGTGGTTGTATTTTAATGTAGACCTATAGGGAAGATAGGTCCTGTTGAGATGTTCCTATTGAAACATACAGTGGTATTTTAATGTAGACCTATAGGGAAGATAGGTCCTGTGGAGATGTTCATATTGAAACATACAGTGGTTGTATTTTAATGTAGACCTATAGGGAAGATAGGTCCTGTGGAGATGTTCATATTGAAACATACAGTGGTTGTATTTTAATGTAGACCTATAGGGAAGATAGGTCCTGTGGAGATGTTATATTGAAACATACAGTGGTTGTATTTTAATGTAGACCTATAGGGAAGATAGGTCCTGTGGAGATGTTATATTGAAACATACAGTGGTTGTATTTTAATGTAGACCTATAGGGAAGATAGGTCCTGTGGAGATGTTATATTGAAACATACAGTGGTTGTATTTTAATGTAGACCTATAGGGAAGATAGGTCCTGTGGAGATGTTATATTGAAACATACAGTGGTTGTGTTTTAATGTAGACCTATAGGGAGGATAGGTCCTGTTGAGATGTTATATTGAAACATACAGTGGTTGTGTTTTAATGTAGACCTATAGGGAGGATAGGTCCTGTGGAGATGTTATATTGAAACATACAGTGGTTGTATTTTAATGTAGACCTATAGGGAAGATAGGTCCTGTTGAGATGTTCATATTGAAACATACAGTGGTTGTATTTTAATGTAGACCTATAGGGAAGATAGGTCCTGTTGAGATGTTCATATTGAAACATACAGTGGTTGTATTTTAATGTAGACCTATAGGGAAGATAGGTCCTGTGGAGATGTTATATTGAAACATACAGTGGTTGTGTTTTAATGTAGACCTATAGAGAAGATAGGTCCTGTTGAGATGTTATATTGAAACTTTTCATACGTTTTCTTTGTCCGGCATCTCGCAAACACACTCATCAGCGTCTCTGACTCTAGTTGTCTACTTGAGCCTACTGCGAGCTGGGCTAGTCCGTTTCACGCCAGGCGAGCTGGGCTAGTACGTTTCACGTCAAGCGAGCTAGGGTTGTTAGTTTCACGCCAGGCCCTCGGCCTGTGCCGCGAGACAGTTAGCCGCTTATGAGAGTGGTGCTAAAAGTTTCCTAAGAAGGCAAATCCGGGGGGACAGAAGCGAACTTAACGAACACACCCCTGTTCATGATTCCACTCCGTCGTGAAAAGGCAGATCCATAATATTAACATTCTGAGCTTTGTTCAACATATATCGTTTTTATTATTAGCCAATCATTAAAACAAAACAAAATGACAAGAAGTCTGGCCTTCAGTGTTCTCATATATGTAGTTACAGCCATGGGTGTTGAAGAGTTGGGTTGGAACCTGTCCAGGTGGGCAACCATGTTATAGTACCGTGGCACTGGCTCTCAACCTTGGACCCTTCCCCTGCGTCTCCCTGGCCTATCCACCAGGGGTACTTGGGAAGACTCATGAGAACATACAGTAGACATAATGATCAGTTGTACAAACAGGGGGGGTACTTCGGGCAGAGCGAATTGTGATTGGGGGAACCATATAGTAACAAAAACCCGTTGAGAATCTCTCCTTCAACAGCCCTCTACTGTAGTCTGATTCAGTACTGGCTAGAGCTACGAGCTACACACTCATTAGTGTTCTAACTGGTCCTCATTACCAGGATGCATGCTGGGAGGGACGCGGCCTGGGGGCCCATGTGGCGATGGAGTCAGGATGGGGGGGGGGGGGGGGGGGGGGGGGGGGAGAGACAGAAGGACCTCACTGAGCGATCATGGAAAGAAACATTTGGCTTCAGTTCACCATTTATACAACTCAACACCACAACATGTCAAATCACTATGGATGTCAAACTACAACATGTCAAATCACTATGGAAATCAAACTACAACATGTCAAATCACTATGGATATCAAACTACAACATGTCATATCACTATGGATATCAAACTACAACATGTCAAATCACTATGGATATCAAACTACAACATGTCAAATCACTATGAATATCAAACTACAACTCAGCACCACAACATGTCAAATCACTATGGATATCAAACTACAACATGTCAAATCACTATGGATATCAAACTACAACATGTCAAATCACTATGGATATCAAACTACAACTCAGCACCACAACATGTCAAATCACTATGGATATCAAACTACAACATGTCAAATCACTATGGATATCAAACTACAACATGTCAAATCACTATGGATATCAAACTACAACTCAGCACCACAACATGTCAAATCACTATGGATATTAAACTACAACTCAGCACCACAACATGTCAAATCACTATGGATATCAAACTACAACATGTCAAATCACTATGGATATCAAACTACAACATGTCAAATCACTATGGATATCAAACTACAACTCAGCACCACAACATGTCAAATCACTATGGATATCAAACTACAACATGTCAAATCACTATGGAAATCAAACTACAACATGTCAAATTACTATGGATATCAAACTACAACATGTCAAAGTACTATGGATATCACACTACAACATGTCAAATCACTATGGATATCAAACTACAACTCAGCACCACAACATGTCAAATCACTATGGATATCAAACTACAACATGTCAAATCACTATGGATATCAAACTACAACTCAGCACCACAACATGTCAAATCACTATGGATATCAAACTACAACTCATCACCACAACATGTCAAATCACTATGGATATCAAACTATAACATGTCAAATCACTATGGAAATCAAACTACAACATGTCAAATCACTATGGATATCAAACTACAACATGTCAAATCACTATGGATATCAAACTACAACTCAGCACCACAACATGTCAAATCACTATGGATATCAAACTACAACATGTCAAATCACTATGGATATCAAACTACAACTCAGCACCACAACATGTCAAATCACTATGGATATTAAACTACAACTCATCACCACAACATGTCAAATCACTATGGATATCAAACTATAACATGTCAAATTACTATGGATATCACACTACAACATGTCAAATCACTATGGATATCAAACTACAACTCATCACCACAACATGTCAAATTACTATGGATATCAAACTACAACATGTCTAATCGCTATGGATATCAAACTACAACATGTCAAATCACTATGGATATCAAACTACAACTCAGCACCACAACATGTCAAATCACTATGGATATCAAACTACAACATGTCTAATCGCTATGGATATCAAACTAATTGAAATTGATATTTATTTTTTGTTGTTGTATTTTCTCCCTTTTTTTCTCCCCAATTTTGTGATATCTAATTGCGATCCAATTACAATCTTGTCTCATCTCTGCAACTCCCCAACGGGCTCGGGAGACGCGAAGGTCGAGTCATGCGTTCTCTGAAACACGACCAGCCGAAACGCTCTTCTGAACACCCGTCTGCTTAACCCGGAAGCTGCACCGATGTGTCGGAGGAAACACTGTTCAACTGGACAACCGAAGTCAGCCTGCAGGCGCCCGGCCCGCCACAAGGAGTCGCTAGAGCGCGATGAGCCAAGTAAAGCCCTCCCCGGCCAAACCCTACCCTAACCCGGACAACGCTGGGCCAATTGTTCACCTCTCTATGGGACTCCCGGTCACGGCCCGGTTCTGACACCGCCTGGGATCGAACCCGGGTCTGTAGTGACACCTATGGAGTAGGTTAGACCGCTGCGCCACTCGGGAGGCCCAATTTAATTGTAGAATAAGGCTGTAACGTAACAAGATGTGGAACAAGTCAAGGGTTCTGAATATTTTCCGAATGCACTTTATATAAATCCCAATAACAAGATGAATTCACTAAGGTGTGTAAAACATAACTTTACCACAAGCAACAGAAACAGGGCTAAACTTGACCTAACGTGTAGGAGGTGGCAGGAAGGCCTAACGTGTAGGAGGTGGCAGGAAGGCCTAACGTGTAGGAGGTATCAGGAAGGCCTAACGTGTAGGAGGTATCAGGAAGGCCTAACGTGTAGGAGGTATCAGGAAGACCTAACGTGTAGGAGGTATCAGGAAGGCCTAACGTGTAGGAGATATCAGGAAGGCCTAACGTGTAGGAGGTGTCAGGAGGCCTAACGTGTAGGAGGTGGCAGGAAGGCCTAACGTGTAGGAGGTATCAGGAAGGCCTAACGTGTAGGAGGTATCAGGAAGGCCTAACGTGTAGGAGGTATCAGGAAGGCCTAACGTGTAGGAGGTATCAGGAAGGCCTAACGTGTAGGAGGTATCAGGAAGGCCTAACGTGTAGGAGCTATCAGGAAGGCCTAACGTGTAGGAGCTATCAGGAAGGCCTAACGTGTAGGAGCTATCAGGAAGGCCTAACGTGTAGGAGCTATCAGGAAGGCCTAACGTGTAGGAGCTATCAGGAAGGCCTAACGTGTAGGAGCTATCAGGAAGGCCTAACGTGTAGGAGCTATCAGGAAGGCCTAACGTGTAGGAGGTATCAGGAAGGCCTAACGTGTAGGAGGTATCAGGAAGGCCTAACGTGTAGGAGGTGGCAGGAAGGCCTAACGTGTAGGAGCTATCAGGAAGGCCTAACGTGTAGGAGCTATCAGGAAGGCCTAACGTGTAGGAGCTATCAGGAAGGCCTAACGTGTAGGAGGTATCAGGAAGGCCTAACGTGTAGGAGGTATCAGGAAGGCCTAACGTGTAGGCGGTGGCAGGAAGGCCTAATGTGTAGGAGGTATCAGGAAGGCCTAATGTGTAGGAGGTATCAGGAAGGCCTAACGTGTAGGAGGTATCAGGAAGGCCTAACGTGTAGGAGGTATGAGGAAGGCCTAACGTGTAGGAGGTGGTAGGAAGGCCTAACGTTTCGGAGGTATCTGGAAGGCCTAACGTGTAGGAGGTATCAGGAAGGCCTAATGTGTAGGAGGTATCAGGAAGGCCTAATGTGTAGGAGGTATCAGGAAGGCCTAATGTGTAGGAGGTGGCAGGAAGGCCTAACGTGTAGGAGGTATCAGGAAGGCCTAACGTGTAGGAGGTATCAGGAAGTCCTAACGTGTAGGAGGTATCAGGAAGGCCTAACGTGTAGGAGGTATCAGGAAGGCCTAACGTGTAGGAGGTATCAGGAAGGCCTAACGTGTAGGAGGTATCAGGAAGGCCTAACGTGTAGGAGGTGGCAGGAAGGCCTAACGTGTAGGAGGTATCAGGAAGGCCTAACGTGTAGGAGGTGGCAGGAAGGCCTAACGTGTAGGAGGTGGCAGGAAGGCCTAACGTGTAGGAGGTGGCAGGAAGGCCTAACGTGTAGGAGCTATCAGGAAGGCCTAACGTGTAGGAGCTATCAGGAAGGCCTAACGTGTAGGAGCTATCAGGAAGGCCTAACGTGTAGGAGCTATCAGGAAGGTCTAACGTGTAGGAGGTATCAGGAAGGCCTAACGTGTAGGAGGTATCAGGAAGGCCTAACGTGTAGGAGGTGGCAGGAAGGCCTAACGTGTAGGAGCTATCAGGAAGGCCTAACGTGTAGGAGGTATCAGGAAGGCCTAACGTGTAGGAGGTATCAGGAAGGCCTAACGTGTAGGAGGTATCAGGAAGGCCTAACGTGTAGGCGGTGGCAGGAAGGCCTAATGTGTAGGAGGTATCAGGAAGGCCTAATGTGTAGGAGGTATCAGGAAGGCCTAACGTGTAGGAGGTATCAGGAAGGCCTAACGTGTAGGAGGTATGAGGAAGGCCTAACGTGTAGGAGGTGGTAGGAAGGCCTAACGTGTAGGAGGTATCAGGAAGGCCTAACGTGTAGGAGGTATCAGGAAGGCCTAACGTGTAGGAGGTATCAGGAAGGCCTAACGTGTAGGAGGTGGCAGGAAGGCCTAACGTGTAGGAGGTATCAGGAAGGCCTAACGTGTAGGAGGTGGCAGGAAGGCCTAACGTGTAGGAGGTGGCAGGAAGGCCTAACGTGTAGGAGGTGGCAGGAAGGCCTAACGTGTAGGAGGTGGCAGGAAGGCCTAACGTGTAGGAGGTGGCAGGAAGGCCTAACGTGTAGGAGGTATCAGGAAGGCCTAACGTGTAGGAGGTATCAGGAAGGCCTAACGTGTAGGAGGTATCAGGAAGGCCTAACGTGTAGGAGGTATCAGGAAGGCCTAACGTGAAGGAGGTGGCAGGAAGGCCTAACGTGTAGGAGGTGGCAGGAAGGCCTAACGTGTAGGAGGTGTCAGGAAAGCCTAACGTGTAGGAGGTGTCAGGAAGGCCTAACGTGTAGGAGGTATCAGGAAGGCCTAACGTGTAGGAGGTTGCAGGAAGGCCTAACGTGTAGGAGGTGGCAGGAAGGCCTAACGTGTAGGAGGTATCAGGAAGGCCTAACGTGTAGGAGGTGGCAGGAAGGCCTAACGTGAAGGAGGTGGCAGGAAGGCCTAACGTGTAGGAGGTATCAGGAGGCCTAACGTGTAGGAGGTATCAGGAAGGCCTAACGTGTAGGAGGTATCAGGAAGGCCTAACGTGTAGGAGGTATCAGGAAGGCCTAACGTGTAGGAGGTATCAGGAAGGCCTAACGTGTAGGAGGTATCAGGAAGGCCTAACGTGTAGGAGGTATCAGGAAGGCCTAACGTGTAGGAGGTATCAGGAAGGCCTAACGTGTAGGAGCTATCAGGAAGGCCTAACGTGTAGGAGCTATCAGGAAGTCCTAACGTGTAGGAGCTATCAGGAAGGCCTAACGTGTAGGAGCTATCAGGAAGGCCTAACGTGTAGGAGGTATCAGGAAGGCCTAACGTGTAGGAGGTATCAGGAAGGCCTAACGTGTAGGAGGTATCAGGAAGGCCTAACGTGTAGGAGGTATCAGGAAGGCCTAACGTGTAGGAGGTATCAGGAAGGCCTAACGTGTAGGAGGTGGCAGGAAGGCCTAACGTGTAGGAGGTGGCAGGAAGGCCTAACGTGAAGGAGGTATCAGGAAGGCCTAACGTGTAGGAGGTGGCAGGAAGGCCTAACGTGTAGGAGGTGTCAGGAAGGCCTAACGTGTAGGAGGTGTCAGGAAGGCCTAACGTGTAGGAGGTATCAGGAAGGCCTAACGTGTAGGAGGTATCAGGAAGGCCTAACGTGTAGGAGGTGGTAGGAAGGCCTAACGTGTAGGAGGTATCAGGAAGGCCTAACGTGTAGGAGGTATCAGGAAGGCCTAACGTGTAGGAGGTATCAGGAAGGCCTAACGTGTAGGAGGTATCAGGAAGGCCTAACGTGAAGGAGGTATCAGGAAGGCCTAACGTGTAGGAGGTGGCAGGAAGGCCTAACGTGTAGGAGGTATCAGGAAGGCCTAACGTGTAGGAGGTGGCAGGAAGGCCTAACGTGTAGGAGGTGGCAGGAAGGCCTAACGTGTAGGAGGTATCAGGAAGGCCTAACGTGTAGGAGGTATCAGGAAGGCCTAACGTGTAGGAGGTATCAGGAAGGCCTAACGTGTAGGAGGTGGCAGGAAGGCCTAACGTGTAGGAGGTGGCAGGAAGGCCTAACGTGTAGGAGGTGGCAGGAAGGCCTAACGTGTAGGAGGTGGCAGGAAGGCCTAACGTGTAGGAGGTATCAGGAAGGCCTAACGTGTAGGAGGTATCAGGAAGGCCTAACGTGTAGGAGGTATCAGGAAGGCCTAACGTGTAGGAGCTATCAGGAAGGCCTAACGTGTAGGAGCTATCAGGAAGTCCTATCGTGTAGGAGCTATCAGGAAGGCCTAACGTGTAGGAGCTATCAGGAAGGCCTAACGTGTAGGAGGTATCAGGAAGGCCTAACGTGTAGGAGGTTTCAGGAAGGCCTAACGTGTAGGAGGTATCAGGAAGGCCTAATGTGTAGGAGGTGGCAGGAAGGCCTAACGTGTAGGAGGTGGCAGGAAGGCCTAACGTGAAGGAGGTATCAGGAAGCCTAACGTGTAGGAGGTATCAGGAGGCCTAACGTGTAGGAGGTATCAGGAAGGCCTAACGTGTAGGAGGTGTCAGGAGTCCTAACGTGTAGGAGGTATCAGGAAGGCCTAATGTGTAGGAGGTGGCAGGAAGGCCTAACGTGTAGGAGGTATCAGGAAGGCCTAACGTGTAGGAGGTGGCAGGAAGGCCTAACGTGTAGGAGGTGTCAGGAAGGCCTAACGTGTAGGAGGTATCAGGAAGGCCTAACGTGTAGGAGGTATCAGGAAGGCCTAACGTGTAGGAGGTATCAGGAAGGCCTAACGTGTAGGAGGTATCAGGAAGGCCTAACGTGTAGGAGGTGGTAGGAAGGCCTAACGTGTAGGAGGTATCAGGAAGGCCTAACGTGTAGGAGGTATCAGGAAGGCCTAACGTGTAGGAGGTATCAGGAAGGCCTAACGTGTAGGAGGTATCAGGAAGGCCTAACGTGAAGGAGGTATCAGGAAGGCCTAACGTGTAGGAGGTATGAGGAAGGCCTAACGTGTAGGAGGTATCAGGAAGGCCTAACGTGTAGGAGGTGGCAGGAAGGCCTAACGTGTAGGAGGTGGCAGGAAGGCCTAACGTGTAGGAGGTATCAGGAAGGCCTAACGTGTAGGAGGTATCAGGAAGGCCTAACGTGTAGGAGGTATCAGGAAGGCCTAACGTGTAGGAGGTGGCAGGAAGGCCTAACGTGTAGGAGGTGGCAGGAAGGCCTAACGTGTAGGAGGTGGCAGGAAGGTCTAACGTGTAGGAGGTGGCAGGAAGGCCTAACGTGTAGGAGGTATCAGGAAGGCCTAACGTGTAGGAGGTATCAGGAAGGCCTAACGTGTAGGAGGTATCAGGAAGGCCTAACGTGTAGGAGGTGGAAGGAATGCCTAACGTGTAGGAGGTATCAGGAAGGCCTAACGTGTAGGAGGTGGCAGGAAGGCCTAACGTGTAGGAGGTGGCAGGAAGGCCTAACGTGTAGGAGGTATCAGGAAGGCCTAACGTGTAGGAGGTGGCAGGAAGGCCTAACGTGTAGGAGGTGGCAGGAAGGCCTAACGTGTAGGAGGTGGCAGGAAGGCCTAACGTGTAGGAGGTGGCAGGAAGGCCTAACGTGTAGGAGGTATCAGGAAGGCCTAACGTGTAGGAGGTGGCAGGAAGGCCTAACGTGTAGGAGGTATCAGGAAGGCCTAACGTGTAGGAGGTATCAGGAAAGCCTAACGTGTAGGAGGTGTCAGGAAGGCCTAACGTGTAGGAGGTGTCAGGAAGGCCTAACGTGTAGGAGGTATCAGGAAGGCCTAACGTGTAGGAGGTGGCAGGAAGGCCTAACGTGTAGGAGGTGGCAGGAAGGCCTAACGTGTAGGAGGTGGCAGGAAGGCCTAACGTGTAGGAGGTATCAGGAAGGCCTAACGTGTAGGAGGTATCAGGAAGTCCTAACGTGTAGGAGGTATCAGGAAGGCCTAACGTGTAGGAGGTATCAGGAAGGCCTAACGTGTAGGAGCTATCAGGAAGGCCTAACGTGTAGGAGCTATCAGGAAGGCCTAACGTCTAGGAGCTATCAGGAAGGCCTAACGTCTAGGAGCTATCAGGAAGGCCTAACGTGTAGGAGCTATCAGGAAGGCCTAACGTGTAGGAGGTATCAGGAAGGCCTAACGTGTAGGAGGTATCAGGAAGGCCTAACGTGTAGGAGGTATCAGGAAGGCCTAACGTGTAGGAGGTATCAGGAAGGCCTAACGTGTAGGAGCTATCAGGAAGGCCTAACGTGTAGGAGGTATCAGGAAGGCCTAACGTCTAGGAGGTATCAGGAAGGCCTAACGTGTAGGAGGTATCAGGAAGGCCTAACGTGTAGGAGGTATCAGGAAGGCCTAACGTGTAGGAGGTGGCAGGAAGGCCTAACGTGTAGGAGGTGGCAGGAAGGCCTAACGTGAAGGAGGTATCAGGAAGGCCTAACGTGTAGGAGGTGTCAGGAGGCCTAACGTGTAGGAGGTGGCAGGAAGGCCTAACGTGTAGGAGGTATCAGGAAGGCCTAACGTGTAGGAGGTGGCAGGAAGGCCTAACGTGTAGGAGGTATCAGGAAGGCCTAACGTGTAGGAGGTGTCAGGAGGCCTAACGTGTAGGAGGTGGCAGGAAGGCCTAACGTGTAGGAGGTATCAGGAAGGCCTAACGTGTAGGAGGTGTCAGGAGGCCTAACGTGTAGGAGGTATCAGGAAGGCCTAACGTGTAGGAGGTATCAGGAAGGCCTAACGTGTAGGAGGTGTCAGGAGGCCTAACGTGTAGGAGGTATCAGGAAGGCCTAATGTGTAGGAGGTGGCAGGAAGGCCTATCGTGTAGGAGGTATCAGGAAGGCCTAACGTGTAGGAGGTGGCAGGAAGGCCTAACGTGTAGGAGGTATCAGGAAGGCCTAACGTGTAGGAGGTCGCAGGAAGGCCTAACGTGTAGGAGGTATCAGGAAGGCCTAACGTGTAGGAGGTGGCAGGAAGGCCTAACGTGTAGGAGGTGGCAGGAAGGCCTAACGTGTAGGAGGTGGCAGGAAGGCCTAACGTGTAGGAGGTGGCAGGAAGGCCTAACGTGTAGGAGGTGGCAGGAAGGCCTAACGTGTAGGAGGTGGCAGGAAGGCCTAACGTGTAGGAGGTGGCAGGAAGGCCTAACGTGTAGGAGGTATCAGGAAGGCCTAACGTGTAGGAGGTGGCAGGAAGGCCTAACGTGTAGGAGGTGGCAGGAAGGCCTAACGTGTAGGAGGTGGCAGGAAGGCCTAACGTGTAGGAGGTGGCAGGAAGGCCTAACGTGTAGGAGGTGGCAGGAAGGCCTAACGTGTAGGAGGTATCAGGAAGGCCTAACGTGTAGGAGGTATCAGGAAGGCCTAACGTGTAGGAGGTGGCAGGAAGGCCTAACGTGTAGGAGGCGGCAGGAAGGCCTAACGTGTAGGAGGCGGCAGGAAGGCCTAACGTGTAGGAGGTATCAGGAAGGCCTAACGTGTAGGAGGTATCAGGAAGGCCTAACGTGTAGGAGGTATCAGGAAGGCCTAACGTGTAGGAGGTATCAGGAAGGCCTAACGTGTAGGAGGTATCAGGAAGGCCTAACGTGTAGGAGGTATCAGGAAGGCCTAACGTGTAGGAGGTATCAGGAAGGCCTAACGTGTAGGAGGTATCAGGAAGGCCTAACGTGTAGGAGGTGGCAGGAAGGCCTAACGTGTAGGAGGTGGCAGGAAGGCCTAACGTGAAGGAGGTATCAGGAAGGCCTAACGTGTAGGAGGTGTCAGGAGGCCTAACGTGTAGGAGGTGGCAGGAAGGCCTAACGTGTAGGAGGTATCAGGAAGGCCTAACGTGTAGGAGGTGGCAGGAAGGCCTAACGTGTAGGAGGTATCAGGAAGGCCTAACGTGTAGGAGGTGTCAGGAGGCCTAACGTGTAGGAGGTGGCAGGAAGGCCTAACGTGTAGGAGGTATCAGGAAGGCCTAACGTGTAGGAGGTGTCAGGAGGCCTAACGTGTAGGAGGTATCAGGAAGGCCTAACGTGTAGGAGGTGTCAGGAAGGCCTAACGTGTAGGAGGTGTCAGGAGGCCTAACGTGTAGGAGGTATCAGGAAGGCCTAATGTGTAGGAGGTGGCAGGAAGGCCTATCGTGTAGGAGGTATCAGGAAGGCCTAACGTGTAGGAGGTGGCAGGAAGGCCTAACGTGTAGGAGGTATCAGGAAGGCCTAACGTGTAGGAGGTGGCAGGAAGGCCTAACGTGTAGGAGGCGGCAGGAAGGCCTAACGTGTAGGAGGTATCAGGAAGGCCTAACGTGTAGGAGGTGGCAGGAAGGCCTAACGTGTAGGAGGCGGCAGGAAGGCCTAACGTGTAGGAGGTATCAGGAAGGCCTAACATGTAGGAGGCGGCAGGAAGGCCTAACGTGTAGGAGGTATCAGGAAGGCCTAATGTGTAGGAGGTGGCAGGAAGGCCTATCGTGTAGGAGGTATCAGGAAGGCCTAACGTGTAGGAGGTGGCAGGAAGGCCTAACGTGTAGGAGGTATCAGGAAGGCCTAACGTGTAGGAGGTGTCAGGAGGCCTAACGTGTAGGAGGTATCAGGAAGGCCTAATGTGTAGGAGGTGGCAGGAAGGCCTATCGTGTAGGAGGTATCAGGAAGGCCTAACGTGTAGGAGGTGGCAGGAAGGCCTAACGTGTAGGAGGTATCAGGAAGGCCTAACGTGTAGGAGGCGGCAGGAAGGCCTAACGTGTAGGAGGTGGCAGGAAGGCCTAACGTGTAGGAGATGGCAGGAAGGCCTAACGTGTAGGAGGTGGCAGGAAGGCCTAACGTGTAGGAGGTGGCAGGAAGGCCTAACGTGTAGGAGGCGGCAGGAAGGCCTAACGTGTAGGAGGTATCAGGAAGGCCTAACGTGTAGGAGGTATCAGGAAGGCCTAACGTGTAGGATGGTGGCAGGAAGGCCTAACGTGTAGGAGGTGGCAGGAAGGCCTAACGTGTAGGAGGTGGCAGGAAGGCCTAACGTGTAGGAGGCGGCAGGAAGGCCTAACGTGTAGGAGGTGGCAGGAAGGCCTAACGTGTAGGAGATGGCAGGAAGGCCTAACGTGTAGGAGGTGGCAGGAAGGCCTAACGTGTAGGAGGTGGCAGGAAGGCCTAACGTGTAGGAGGCGGCAGGAAGGCCTAACGTGTAGGAGGTGGCAGGAAGGCCTAACGTGTAGGAGGTGGCAGGAAGGCCTAACGTGTAGGAGGTGGCAGGAAGGCCTAACGTGTAGGAGGTGGCAGGAAGGCCTAACGTGTAGGAGGTGGCAGGAAGGCCTAACGTGTAGGAGGCGGCAGGAAGGCCTAACGTGTAGGAGGCGGCAGGAAGGCCTAACGTGTAGGAGGTGGCAGGAAGGCCTAACGTGTAGGAGGCGGCAGGAAGGCCTAACGTGTAGGAGGTGGCAGGAAGGCCTAACGTGTAGGAGGCGGCAGGAAGGCCTAACGTGTAGGAGGTGGCAGGAAGGCCTAACGTGTAGGAGGTGGCAGGAAGGCCTAACGTGTAGGAGGTGGCAGGAAGGCCTAACGTGTAGGAGGTGGCAGGAAGGCCTAACGTGTAGGAGGTGGCAGGAAGGCCTAACGTGTAGGAGGCGGCAGGAAGGCCTAACGTGTAGGAGGCGGCAGGAAGGCCTAACGTGTAGGATGGTGGCAGGAAGGCCTAACGTGTAGGAGGTGGCAGGAAGGCCTAACGTGTAGGATGGTGGCAGGAAGGCCTAACGTGTAGGAGGTGGCAGGAAGGCCTAACGTGTAGGAGGTGGCAGGAAGGCCTAACGTGTAGGAGGCGGCAGGAAGGCCTAACGTGTAGGAGGCGGCAGGAAGGCCTAACGTGTAGGAGGTGGCAGGAAGGCCTAACGTGTAGGAGGTGGCAGGAAGGCCTAACGTGTAGGAGGTATCAGGAAGGCCTAACGTGTAGGAGGCGGCAGGAAGGCCTAACGTGTAGGAGGTGGCAGGAAGGCCTAACGTGTAGGAGGCGGCAGGAAGGCCTAACGTGTAGGAGGCGGCAGGAAGGCCTAACGTGTAGGAGGTGGCAGGAAGGCCTAACGTGTAGGAGGTATCAGGAAGGCCTAACGTGTAGGAGGCGGCAGGAAGGCCTAACGTGTAGGAGGTGGCAGGAAGGCCTAACGTGTAGGAGGTGGCAGGAAGGCCTAACGTGTAGGAGGTATCAGGAAGGCCTAACGTGTAGGAGGCGGCAGGAAGGCCTAACGTGTAGGAGGTGGCAGGAAGGCCTAACGTGTAGGAGGTGGCAGGAAGGCCTAACGTGTAGGAGGTATCAGGAAGGCCTAACGTGTAGGAGGCGGCAGGAAGGCCTAACGTGTAGGAGGCGGCAGGAAGGCCTAACGTGTAGGAGGTGGCAGGAAGGCCTAACGTGTAGGAGGTATCAGGAAGGCCTAACGTGTAGGAGGTATCAGGAAGGCCTAACGTGTAGGAGGCGGCAGGAAGGCCTAACGTGTAGGAGGTGGCAGGAAGGCCTAACGTGTAGGAGGTATCAGGAAGGCCTAACGTGTAGGAGGTATCAGGAAGGCCTAACGTGTAGGAGGCGGCAGGAAGGCCTAACGTGTAGGAGGCGGCAGGAAGGCCTAACGTGTAGGAGGCGGCAGGAAGGCCTAACGTGTAGGAGGCGGCAGGAAGGCCTAACGTGTAGGAGGTGGCAGGAAGGCCTAACGTGTAGGAGGTATCAGGAAGGCCTAACGTGTAGGAGGTATCAGGAAGGCCTAACGTGTAGGAGGCGGCAGGAAGGCCTAACGTGTAGGAGGTATCAGGAAGGTGGGTAGAGGTCAGACTGTTAATCAGGCTGTTATACGCAGGGCCCCGCGTTAATGAGGCGCATCGTACCATTACCGTTACCGTTTCTCTTGCGAGCAACATTTTCCATTATTTGTGAGCAAACTATTAAAACACACTTCTCACAGGAAATATGTTATAGGTTCAGAAGTCAATGCTTTACAAAGGAGCACAGTGTATATTACACCGTTTTATTGGGGGGGGGGGGGGGGAATTAAAACAGTGTTTGGAATCCATTTAAATGTTCTAGAGCTTTTTTAAATATTTGAGAGCGGTTCAGAGACTTGTGCTTCCCTACGGAACTCCTTGTGAAGTTTGGAACTCAGAACGTTCAGATCATTAAATACAGTTGGCTGAGTGTTCTAGAATGGACGGGCGGCTCCACAGTGAAATGGTGTCATGAAACCAAACACAGTAGTGGTGCCGATGGCTCTGTACTCATTTACAGTGGGGTAAAAAAGTATTTAGTCAGCCACCAATTGTGCAAGTTCTCCCACTTAAAAAGATGAGAGAGGCCTGTAATTTTTTATCATAGGTACACTTCAACTATGACAGACAAAACGAGGAAAAAAAATCCAGAAAATCACATTGTAGGATTTTTTATATATATATATATATATACAGTACCAGTCATAAGTCTGGACACACCTACTCATTCAAGGGTTTTTCATTATTTTTACTATTTTCTACATTGTAGAATAATAGTGAAGACATCAACACTATGAAATAACACATATGGAATTATGTAGTAACCAAAAAAGTGTTAAACAAATCAAAATATATTTTATATTTGAGATTCTTCAAAGTAGCCACCCTTTGCCTTGATGACTGCTTTGCACACTCTTGGCATTCTCTCAGCCAGCTTCATGATGTAACGGGTGACGCTCTCCTCATCCTCGGATGAGGTGAGGAGAGAGGGATCTGAAGACCAAAACGCAGGCTTTGGGAAATAAGCCATCTTTATTATACAATATGATGGCAACACGAAACGAAACAAAACACTTTCAAACTACAAAACAAGAAAACGACGTTGAACGAAACCTGAACATAAACTTACATAACTAAACATAAACTTACGTACAGGAAACGGACGACATCGAAACGAAACGAAACAAAACAAACAAACGCTACAGTCCCATGTGGTACGAACGTACATACAGACATAGGAGACAATCACCCACAAACAAACAGTGAGAATGCCCTACCTAAATATGACTCTTGATTAGAGGAAAACGCAAACCACCTGCCTCTAATCAAGAGCCATACCAGGCAAACCAAAACCAACATAGAAACAGAAAACATAGAATGCCCACCCAACCTCACGTCCTGACCAACTAATACACATAACAACTAACATAAATAGGTCAGGAACGTGACAGTACCCCCCCCACAAGGTGCGAACTCCGGACGCACCAGCACAAAGTCTAGGGGAGGGTCTGGGTGGGCATCTAACCACGGTGGTGGCTCAGGCTCCGGGCGCGGTTCCCACCCCACCATAATCCATCCTAACTTCCTCCCTCCAAGAATGTCCACCCTCTTTTTTCCCCCACACAATTCTCTTAATAATATATCTAATAAGGATAACACCGGGACAGAGAGATAAATCAAGATAGAGGGATAGATAAGAATATAGAGGTAGATGAAGATAGAGAGGGAGATCAGGATAGAGGGGCAACTCCGGACTGAAAGGCAGCTCCGGACAGAGAGACAGCTCTGGACTGATGGGCAGTTCTGGGTATTTAGCCTTTTCAGGCTGAAGGGCAGCTCATGGCTGACTGACGAATCTCGATGCTCATGGCTGGCTGACGGCTCTCGACGCTCATGGCAGGCTGACGGCTCTCGACGCTCATGGCAGGCTGACGGCTCTCGACGCTCATGGCAGGCTGACGGCTCTCGACGCTCATGGCAGGCTGACGGCTCTCGACGCTCATGGCAGGCTGACGGCTCTCGACGCTCATGGCGCTCTGACGGCTCTGGCTGCTCATGGCGCTCTGACGGCTCTGGCTGCTCATGGCGCTCTGACGGCTCTGGCTGCTCATGGCGCTCTGACGGCTCTGACTGCTCATGGCTCGCTGGCGGCTCTGGCAGATCCTGTCTGGTTGGCGGCTCTGGCAGATCCTGTCTGGTTGGCGGCTCTGGCAGATCCTGTCTGGTTGGCGGCTCTGGCAGATCCTGTCTGGTTGGCGGCTCTGGCAGATCCTGTCTGGTTGGCGGCTCTGGCAGATCCTGTCTGGCTGACGGCTCTAGCGGCTCCTGTCTGGCTGATGGCTCTAGCGGCTCCTGTCTGGCTGACGGCTCTGTAGGCTCATGGCAGACGGGCGGCTTTGCAGGCTCATGGCAGACGGGCGGCTTTGCAGGCTCCTGGCAGACGGATGGCTCAGACGGCGCTGGGGAGACGGATGGCTCAGATGGCGCTGGGGAGACGGATGGCTCAGATGGCGCTGGGGAGACGGATGGCTCAGATGGCGCTGGGGAGACGGATGGCTCAGATGGCGCTGGGGAGACGGATGGCTCTGGCCGGATATGGCACACTGTAGACCTGGTGCGTGGTGCCAGAACTGGAGGCACCGTGCTAATGACAAGCACCTTCCTACTAGTGCGGGGAGCAGGGACAGGGCACACTGTATTCTCAAAGCCTACTCTATCCCTGATGCGTGGTACCGGCACTGATGACGCCGGGCTGAGGACAAGCACATCAGGATTAGTAGGGGGAGAATATACAGTGTGTACAGGGCTCTGGAGACGCACTGGTAGCTTAGTGCGTGGGGCCGGAACTGGAGGCACCGGGCTAGATACACGCACTACAGGGAGAGTGCGTGGAGGAGGAACAGGGCTCAGGATACGCACTGGTAGCCTAGTGCGTAGTGTATACACTGTAGGTACTAGGCTGGGGCGGGGAGGTGGTGCCGGAAATACCGGACCGTGGAGGCGAACTGGCACTCTTGAGCATTGAACCTGCCCAACCTTACCTGGTTGAATGCTCCCGGTTGCCCGACCAGTGCGGGGAGGTGGAATAACCCGCACCGGCCTATGTAGGCGAACCGGGGAAACCATGCGTAAGGCAGGTGCCATGTATGCCGGCCCGAGGAGACGCACTGGAGACCAGACGCGTTGAGCCGGCCTCATGACACCTGGCTCAATACCCAATCTAGCCCTCCCAGTGCGGGGAGGTGGAATAACCCGCACTGGGCTATGCACTCGTACAGGAGACACCGTGCGCTCTACTGCGTAACACGGCGCCTGCCCGTACTCCCGCTCTCCACGGTAAGCCTGGGAAGTGGGCGCAGGTCTCCTACCTGCCCTTGGCCCACTATCTCCTAGCCCCCCCCCAAGAAATTTTTGGGAATTACTTACGGGCTTTTTCGGCTTCCGTGCCAGACGCGTTCCCTCATAGCTCCGGTTCCTCTCCCAGGTAGCCTCTGCTCTCCTCAATGCCTCCACCTGTTCCCATGGGAGGCGATCCCTCCCAGCCAGGATCTCCTCCCAAGTGTAGCAACCCTTTCCATCCAAAACATCGTCCCATGTCCATTGCTCCTTTCTCTCCTGTCCCTTACTCCGTTTCGTTTTCCCTTGCCGCTTGGTCTTAGCTTGGTGGGTGATTCTGTAACGGGTGACGCTCTCCTCATCCTCGGATGAGGTGAGGAGAGAGGGATCTGAAGACCAAAACGCAGGCTTTGGGAAATAAGCCATCTTTATTATACAATATGATGGCAACACGAAACGAAACAAAACACTTTCAAACTACAAAACAAGAAAACGACGTTGAACGAAACCTGAACATAAACTTACATAACTAAACATAAACTTACGTACAGGAAACGGACGACATCGAAACGAAACAAAACAAAACAAACAAACGCTACAGTCCCATGTGGTACGAACGTACATACAGACATAGGAGACAATCACCCACAAACAAACAGTGAGAATGCCCTACCTAAATATGACTCTTGATTAGAGGAAAACGCAAACCACCTGCCTCTAATCAAGAGCCATACCAGGCAAACCAAAACCAACATAGAAACAGAAAACATAGAATGCCCACCCAACCTCACGTCCTGACCAACTAATACACATAACAACTAACATAAATAGGTCAGGAACGTGACACATGAGGTAGTCACCTGGAATTTCAATTAACAGGTGTGTCTTGTTAAAAGTTAATTTGTAGAAAGTTGTAGCTCGACATTTTTCTTTATCTCTTTTAATGAATAGTTTACCGTCCGGTTGAAATATTATCGATTATTTATGTTAAAAACAACTTTAGGATTGTTTATTAAAAACGTTTGACATGTTTCTACGAACTTTACGGATACTATATGGAATTTGTCAATCCTTGATGACTTGCCTAAGGCTGTGGAATACTGAACATAACGCGCCAAACAAATGGAGGTTTTTAGATATAAAAATAATCTTTATCGAACAAAAGGAACATTTATTGTGTAACTGGGAGTCTCGTGAGTGCAAACATCCGAAGATCATCAAAGGTAAGCGATTCATTTTATTGCTTTTCTGACTTTCGTGACCAATCTACATTGCTGCTAGGTGTTCTTAATGTTTTGTCTAGTGATCGATAAACTCACACAAACGCTTGGATTGCTTTCGCTGTAAAGCATATTTTCAAAATCTGACACGACAGGTGGATTAACAACAAGCTACGCTGTGTTTTGCTATATTGCACTTGTGATTTCATGAATTTAAATATTTTTAGCAATTTTTTTTTTGTTTGGCGCTTTGCAATTCAGCGGTTGTTGATGAAAATGATCCCGCTAAAGGTTTCCTAATTCGCAACAAAGCCTCCTTCACTCATGCTGCCAAACATGCCCTCGTAAAACTGACTATACCACAGGTATGTCGATATAGGACTCGTTTTACTGATATAGATACTTTTGTTTCCTGCAGCATCTTCACAAGGTCCTTTGCTGTTGTTTTTGGATTGATTTGCACTTTTGGCACCAAAGTACGTTCATCTCTAGGAAACAGATTGCGTCTCCTTCCTGAGCGGTATGACGGCTGCGTGGTCCCATGGTGTTTATACTTGCGTACTATTATTTGTACAGATGAACGTGGCACCTTCAGGCGTTTGGAAATTGCTCCCAAGGATGAACCAGACTTGTGGAGGTCTACAATGTTTTTTCTGAGGTCTTGGCTGGTTTCTTTTGATTTTCCCATGATGTCAAGCAAAGAGGCACTGAGTTTGAAGGTAGGCCTTGAAATACATTCACAGGTACACGTCCAATTGACTCAAATGATGTCAATTAGCCTATCAGAAGCTAAAGCCATGACATCAATTTCTGGAATTTTCCAAGCTGTTTAAAGGCACAGTCAATTTAGTGTATGTGAACTTCTGAGCCACTGGAATTGTGATACAGTGAATTATAAATGAAATAATCTGTCTGTAAACAATTGTTGGAAAAATGACTTGTGTCATGCACAAAGTAGATGTCCTAACTGACTTGCCAAAACTAGAGTTTGTTTAACAAGAAATTTGTGGAGTGGTTGAAACACTTATGTTGGAGTCATTAAAAGTAGTTTATGTAATTTTCCGACTTCAACTGTATATACAGTTGAAGTCGGAAGTCGGAGGTTTACATACACTAATGTTGGAGTCATTAAAACTTGTTTTTTAAATGTCAGGAATTGTGAAAAACTGAGTTTCAATGTATTTGGCTAAGGTGTATGTACACTTCTGACTTCAACTGTATTACCTAGACTAACCTGTGACCCCCGCACATTGACTCTATACCGTAATACCCTGTATATAGCCTCCACATTGAGTCTGTACAGGTACCCCCTGTATATAGCCTCCACATTGACTCTGTACCGGTACCCCCTGTATATAGCCTCCACATTGACTCTGTACCGGTACCCCCTGTATATGGCCTCCACATTGACTCTGTACCGGTACCCCCTGTATATAGCCTCCACATTGACTCTGTACCGTAACACCCTGTATATAGCCTCCACATTGACTCTGTACCGTAACACCCTGTATAGAGCCTCCACATTGACTCTGTACAGGTACCCCCTGTATATAGCCTCCACATTGACTCTGTACCAGTACCCCCTGTATATAGCCTCCACATTGACTCTGTACCGTACCCCCTGTATATAGCCTCCACATTGACTCTGTACCGTACCCCCTGTATATAGCCTCCACATTGACTCTGTACCGGTACCCCCTTGTAATAGCCTCCACATTGACTCTGTACCAGTACCCCCTGTATATAGCCTCCACATTGACTCTGTACCGTAACACCCTGTATATAGCCTCCACATTGACTCTGTACCGGTACCCCCTGTATATAGCCTCCACATTGACTCTGTACCGTAACACCCTGTATATAGCCTCCACATTGACTCTGTACCGTAACATCCTGTATAGAGCCTCCACATTGACTCTGTACCGTAACACCCTGTATATAGCCTCCACATTGACTCTGTACCGTAACACCCTGTATATAGCCTCCACATTGACTCTGTACCGTAACACCCTGTATATATCCTCCACATTGACTCTGTACAGGTACCCCCTGTATATAGCCTCCACATTGACTCTGTACCGTAACACCTTGTATATAGCCTCCACATTGACTCTGTACCGTAACACCCTGTATATAGCCTCCACATTGACTCTGTACCGTAACACCTTGTATAGAGCCTCCACATTGACTCTGTACCGTAACACCTTGTATAGAGCCTCCACATTGACTCTGTACCGTAACACCTTGTATATAGCCTCCACATTGACTCTGTACCGTAACACCTTGTATAGAGCCTCCACATTGACTCTGTACCGTAACACCCTGTATAGAGCCTCCACATTGACTCTGTACCGTAACACCTTGTATATAGCCTCCACATTGACTCTGTACCGTAACACCTTGTATATAGCCTCCACATTGACTCTGTACCGTAACACCTTGTATAGAGCCTCCACATTGACTCTGTACCGTAACACCCTGTATATAGCCTCCACATTGACTCTGTACCGTAACACCTTGTATAGAGCCTCCACATTGACTCTGTACCGTAACACCTTGTATATAGCCTCCACATTGACTCTGTACCGTAACACCCTGTATAGAGCCTCCACATTGACTCTGTACCGTAACACCTTGTATAGAGCCTCCACATTGACTCTGTACCGTAACACCTTGTATAGAGCCTCCACATTGACTCTGTACCGTAACACCCTGTATATAGCCTCCACATTGACTCTGTACCGTAACACCCTGTATAGAGCCTCCACATTGACTCTGTACCGTAACACCTTGTATATAGCCTCCACATTGACTCTGTACCGTAACACCTTGTATAGAGCCTCCACATTGACTCTGTACCGTAACACCTTGTATAGAGCCTCCACATTGACTCTGTACCGTAACACCCTGTATATAGCCTCCACATTGACTCTGTACCGTAACACCCTGTATAGAGCCTCCACATTGACTCTGTACCGTAACACCTTGTATATAGCCTCCACATTGACTCTGTACCGTAACACCCTGTATATAGCCTCCACATTGACTCTGTACCGTAACACCCTGTATATAGCCTCCGCATGGACTCTGTACCGTAACACCCAGTATATAGCCTCCGCATTGACTCTGTACCGTAACACCCTGTATAGAGCCTCCGCATTGACTCTGTACCGTAACACCCTGTATATAGCCTCCACATTGACTCTGTACCGTAACACCCTGCATATAGCCTCCACATTGACTCTGTACCGTAACACCCTGTATAGAGCCTCCACATTGACTCTGTACCGTAACACCCTGTATATAGCCTCCACATTGACTCTGTACCGTAACACCCTGTATAGAGCCTCCACATTGACTCTGTACCGTAACACCCTGTATATAGCCTCCACATTGACTCTGTACCGTAACACCCTGTATATAGCCTCCACATTGACTCTGTACCGTAACACCCTGTATATAGCCTCCACATTGACTCTGTACCGTAACACCCTGTATAGAGCCTCCACATTGACTCTGTACCGTAACACCTTGTATAGAGCCTCCACATTGACTCTGTACCGTAACACCCTGTATATAGCCTCCACATTGACTCTGTACCGGTACCCCCTGTATATAGACTCCACATTGACTCTGTACCAATACCCCCTGTATATAGCCTCCACATTGACTCTGTACCGTAACACCCTGTATATAGCCTCCACATTGACTCTGTACCGTAACACCCTGTATAGAGCCTCCACATTGACTCTGTACCGTAACACCTTGTATATAGCCTCCACATTGACTCTGTACCGTAACACCCTGTATATAGCCTCCACATTGACTCTGTACCGTAACACCCTGTATAGAGCCTCCACATTGACTCTGTACCGTAACACCCTGTATATAGCCTCCACATTGACTCTGTACCGTAACACCTTGTATAGAGCCTCCACATTGACCCTGTACCGTAACACCCTGTATATAGCCTCCACATTGACTCTGTACCGTAACACCCTGTATAGAGCCTCCACATTGACTCTGTACCGTAACACCCTGTATATAGCCTCCACATTGACTCTGTACCGTAACACCTTGTATAGAGCCTCCACATTGACTCTGTACCGTAACACCCTGTATATAGCCTCCACATTGACTCTGTACCGTAACACCCTGTATAGAGCCTCCACATTGACTCTGTACCGTAACACCCTGTATATAGCCTCCACATTGACTCTGTACCGTAACACCTTGTATATAGCCTCCACATTGACTCTGTACCGTAACACCTTGTTTAGAGCCTCCACATTGACTCTGTACCGTAACACCTTGTATAGAGCCTCCACATTGACTCTGTACCGTAACACCTTGTATAGAGCCTCCACATTGACTCTGATTTGATATACTGTTGAAGTGGTGGGTGTGTGACACAGAGAGACACCATCTCTTTTATTTATTTTTTTTAATTTTTACCCCATTTTCTCCCCAATTTTCGTGGTATCCAATCGCCAGTAATTACTATCTTGTCCCATCGCTACAACTCCCGTACGGGCTCGGGAGAGACGAAGGTCGAAAGCCACGCATCCTCCGAAACCCAACCAGCCGTACTGCTTCTTAACACAGCGCGCCTCCAACCCGGAAGCCAGCCGCACCAATGTGTCGGAGGAAACACTGTGTACCTGGCCCCCTCGGTTAGCGCGCACTGCGCCCGGCCCGCCACAGGAGTCGCTGGAGCGCGATGAGACAAGGATATCCCTACCGGCCAAACCCTCCCTAACCCGGACGACGCTAGGCCAATTGTGCGTCGCCCCACGGACCCCCCCGGTCGCGGCCGGCTGCGACAGAGCCTGGGCGCGAACCCAGAGACTCTGGTGGCGCAGCTAGCGCTGCGATGCAGTGCCCTAGACAACTGCGCCACCCGGGAGGCCTGAGACACCATCTCTGTGTTTAATCCCATGTATACTGTACATAAACACATACACACCCAGCACAGTACTGCTGGTCCAAAGAGCCTCTGGTAAAGGGTTAGGGTTAACACTGCTGGTCCATAGAGCCTCTGGTAAAGGATTAGGGTTAACACTGCTGGTCCATAGAGCTGAGGTGGTTCCCAACACCAGTCAACTATCAGCACTGTTGCAGAGCTAAGGAGGTTCCCACAAGCTACCCGAGTCAGCCTATAAAATACCATGTCATTATCTCCCTCAGAGGAATGTGTTACCAGCCCAGACCACGTCATTATCTCCCTCAGAGGAATGTGTCACCAGCCCAGACCAGGTCATTATCTCCCTCAGAGGAATGTGTTACCAGCTCAGACCACATCATTATCTCCCTCAGAGAAATGTGTTACCAGCTCAGACCAGGTCATTATCTCCCTCAGAGGAATGTGTTACCAGCTCAGACCCAGACCAGGTCATTATCTCCCTCAGAGGAATGTGTTACCAGCTCAGACCAGGTCATTATCTCCCTCAGAGGAATGTGTTACCAACCCAGACCACATCATTATCTCCCTCAGAGGAATGTGTCACCAGCCCAGACCAGGTCATTATCTCCCTCAGAGGAATGTGTTACCAGCCCAGACCACGTCATTATCTCCCTCAGAGGAATGTGTTACCAGCTCAGACCAGGTCATTATCTCCCCCAGAGGAATGTGTTACCAGCCCAGACCAGGTCATTATCTCCCTCAGAGAAATGTGTTACCAGCTCAGACCAGGTCATTATCTCCCTCAGAGGAATGTGTTACCAGCCCAGACCACATCATTATCTCCCTCAGAGGAATGTGTTACCAGCCCAGACCACATCATTATCTCCCTCAGAGGAATGTGTTACCAGCTCAGACCAGGTCATTATCTCCCTCAGAGGAATGTGTTACCAGCCCAGACCACGTCATTATCTCCCTCAGAGGAATGTGTTACCAGCCCAGACCACATCATTATCTCCCTCAGAGGAATGTGTCACCAGCCCAGACCAGGTCATTATCTCCCTCAGAGGAATGTGTTACCAGCCCAGTCCACTTCATTATCTCCCTCAGAGGAATGTGTTACCAGCCCAGACCAGGTCATTATCTCCCCCAGAGGAATGTGTTACCAGCCCAGACCAGGTCATTATCTCCCTCAGAGAAATGTGTTACCAGCTCAGACCAGGTCATTATCTCCCTCAGAGGAATGTGTTACCAGCTCAGACCAGGTCATTATCTCCCTCAGAGGAATGTGTTACCAGCTCAGACCACATCATTATCTCCCTCAGAGGAATGTGTTACCAGCCCAGACCAGGTCATTATCTCCCTCAGAGGAATGTGTTACCAGCTCAGACCCAGACCAGGTCATTATCTCCCTCAGAGGAATGTGTTACCAGCTCAGACCAGGTCATTATCTCCCTCAGAGGAATGTGTTACCAGCCCAGACCAGGTCATTATCTCCCTCAGAGAAATGTGTTACCAGCCCAGACCATGTCATTATCTCCCTCAGAGGAATGTGTTACCAGCTCAGACCACATCATTATCTCCCTCAGAGGAATGTGTTACCAGCCCAGACCAGGTCATTATCTCCCTCAGAGGAATGTGTTACCAGCTCAGACCCAGACCACGTCATTATCTCCCTCAGAGGAATGTGTTACCAGCCCAGACCATGTCATTATCTCCCTCAGAGGAATGTGTTACCAGCCCAGACCAGGTCATTATCTCCCTCAGAGGAATGTGTTACCAGCCCAGACCATGCCTCTAGCTGGACTGGACCTGGGCTGCCTCTAGCTGGATTGGACCTGGGCTGCCTCTAGCTGGACTGGACCTGGGCTGACCCTAGCTGGACTGGACCTGGGCTGCCTCTAGCTGGTCTGGACCTGAGCTGCCTCTAGCTGGTCTGGACCTGGGCTGCCTCTAGCTGGTCTGGACCTGGGCTGCCTCTAGCTGGTCTGGACCTGGGCTGCCTCTAGCTGGATTGGACCTGGGCTGCCTCTAGCTGGATTGGACCTGGGCTGCCTCTAGCTGGATTGGACCTGGGCTGACTCTAGCTGGATTGGACCTGGGCTGACTCTAGCTGGACTGGACCTGGGCTGCCTCTAGCTGGACTGGACCTGGGCTGCCTCTAGCTGGACTGGACCTGGGCTGCCTCTAGCTGGTCTGGACCTGGGCTGCCTCTAGCTGGTCTGGACCTGGGCTGCCTCTAGCTGGATTGGACCTGGGCTGCCTCTAGCTGGATTGGACCTGGGCTGCCTCTAGCTGGATTGGACCTGGGCTGCCTCTAGCTGGATTGGACCTGGGCTGACTCTAGCTGGACTGGACCTGGGCTGCCTCTAGCTGGACTGGACCTGGGCTGCCTCTAGCTGGACTGGACCTGGGCTGCCTCTAGCTGGTCTGGACCTGGGCTGCCTCTAGCTGGTCTGGACCTGGGCTGCCTCTAGCTGGATTGGACCTGGGCTGCCTCTAGCTGGATTGGACCTGGGCTGCCTCTAGCTGGACTGGACCTGGGCTGCCTCTAGCTGGATTGGACCTGGGCTGCCTCTAGCTGGACTGGACCTGGGCTGACCCTAGCTGGACTGGACCTGGGCTGCCTCTAGCTGGACTGGACCTGGGCTGCCTCTAGCTGGTCTGGACCTGGGCTGCCTCTAGCTGGACTGGTCTGGACCTGGGCTGCCTCTAGCTGGACTGGACCTGGGCTGCCTCTAGCTTGATTGGACCAGGGCTGCCTCTAGCTTGATTGGACCAGGGCTGCCTCTAGCTGGTCTGGACCTGGTCTGCCTCTAGCTGGTCTGGACCTGGGCTGCCTCTAGCTGGATTGGACCTGGGCTGCCTCTAGCTGGATTGGACCTGGGCTGACTCTAGCTGGATTGGACCTGGGCTGACTCTAGCTGGACTGGACCTGGGCTGCCTCTAGCTGGACTGGACCTGGGCTGCCTCTAGCTGGACTGGACCTGGGCTGCCTCTAGCTGGTCTGGACCTGGGCTGCCTCTAGCTGGTCTGGACCTGGGCTGCCTCTAGCTGGATTGGACCTGGGCTGCCTCTAGCTGGATTGGACCTGGGCTGCCTCTAGCTGGATTGGACCTGGGCTGCCTCTAGCTGGATTGGACCTGGGCTGACTCTAGCTGGACTGGACCTGGGCTGCCTCTAGCTGGACTGGACCTGGGCTGCCTCTAGCTGGACTGGACCTGGGCTGCCTCTAGCTGGTCTGGACCTGGGCTGCCTCTAGCTGGTCTGGACCTGGGCTGCCTCTAGCTGGATTGGACCTGGGCTGCCTCTAGCTGGATTGGACCTGGGCTGCCTCTAGCTGGACTGGACCTGGGCTGCCTCTAGCTGGATTGGACCTGGGCTGCCTCTAGCTGGACTGGACCTGGGCTGACCCTAGCTGGACTGGACCTGGGCTGCCTCTAGCTGGACTGGACCTGGGCTGCCTCTAGCTGGTCTGGACCTGGGCTGCCTCTAGCTGGACTGGTCTGGACCTGGGCTGCCTCTAGCTGGACTGGACCTGGGCTGCCTCTAGCTTGATTGGACCAGGGCTGCCTCTAGCTTGATTGGACCAGGGCTGCCTCTAGCTGGTCTGGACCTGGTCTGCCTCTAGCTGGTCTGGACCTGGGCTGCCTCTAGCTGGTCTGGACCTGGGATGCCTCTAGCTGGTCTGGACCTGGGCTGCCTCTAGCTGGTCTGGACCTGGGCTGCCTCTAGCTGGTCTGGACCTGGGCTGCCTCTAGCTGGATTGGACCTGGGCTGCCTCTAGCTGGATTGGATCTGGGCTGCCTCTAGCTGGATTGGACCTGGGCTGCCTCTAGCTGGATTGGACCTGGGCTGCCTCTAGCTGGATTGGACCTGGGCTGCCTCTAGCTGGATTGGACCTGGGCTGACTCTAGCTGGACTGGACCTGGGCTGCCTCTAGCTGGACTGGACCTGGGCTGCCTCTAGCTGGACTGGACCTGGGCTGCCTCTAGCTGGTCCGGACCTGGGCTGCCTCTAGCTGGACTGGTCTGGACCTGGGCTGCCTCTAGCTGGACTGGTCTGGACCTGGGCTGCCTCTAGCTGGATTGGACCTGGGCTGCCTCTAGCTGGATTGGACCTGGGCTGCCTCTAGCTGGATTGGACCTGGGCTGACTCTAGCTGGACTGGACCTGGGCTGCCTCTAGCTGGACTGGACCTGGGCTGCCTCTAGCTGGACTGGACCTGGGCTGCCTCTAGCTGGTCCGGACCTGGGCTGCCTCTAGCTGGACTGGTCTGGACCTGGGCTGCCTCTAGCTGGACTGGTCTGGACCTGGGCTGCCTCTAGCTGGACTGGACCTGGGCTGCCTCTAGCTTGATTGGACCAGGGCTGCCTCTAGCTGGTCTGGACCTGGGCTGCCTCTAGCTGGTCTGGACCTGGGCTGCCTCTAGCTGGTCTGGACCTGGGCTGCCTCTAGCTGTTCTGGACCTGGGCTGCCTCTAGCTGGTCTGGACCTGGGCTGCCTCTAGCTGGTCTGGACCTGGGCTGCCTCTAGCTGGTCTGGACCTGGGCTGCCTCTAGCTGGTCTGGACCTGGGCTGCCTCTAGCTGGTCTGGACCTGGGCTGCCTCTAGCTGGATTGGACCTGGGCTGCCTCTAGCTGGATTGGACCTGGGCTGCCTCTAGCTGGACTGGACCTGGGCTGCCTCTAGCTGGATTGGACCTGGGCTGCCTCTAGCTGGACTGGACCTGGGCTGACCCTAGCTGGACTGGACCTGGGCTGCCTCTAGCTGGACTGGACCTGGGCTGCCTCTAGCTGGTCTGGACCTGGGCTGCCTCTAGCTGGACTGGTCTGGACCTGGGCTGCCTCTAGCTGGACTGGACCTGGGCTGCCTCTAGCTTGATTGGACCAGGGCTGCCTCTAGCTTGATTGGACCAGGGCTGCCTCTAGCTGGTCTGGACCTGGTCTGCCTCTAGCTGGTCTGGACCTGGGCTGCCTCTAGCTGGTCTGGACCTGGGATGCCTCTAGCTGGTCTGGACCTGGGCTGCCTCTAGCTGGTCTGGACCTGGGCTGCCTCTAGCTGGTCTGGACCTGGGCTGCCTCTAGCTGGATTGGACCTGGGCTGCCTCTAGCTGGATTGGATCTGGGCTGCCTCTAGCTGGATTGGACCTGGGCTGCCTCTAGCTGGATTGGACCTGGGCTGCCTCTAGCTGGATTGGACCTGGGCTGCCTCTAGCTGGATTGGACCTGGGCTGACTCTAGCTGGACTGGACCTGGGCTGCCTCTAGCTGGACTGGACCTGGGCTGCCTCTAGCTGGACTGGACCTGGGCTGCCTCTAGCTGGTCCGGACCTGGGCTGCCTCTAGCTGGACTGGTCTGGACCTGGGCTGCCTCTAGCTGGACTGGTCTGGACCTGGGCTGCCTCTAGCTGGATTGGACCTGGGCTGCCTCTAGCTGGATTGGACCTGGGCTGCCTCTAGCTGGATTGGACCTGGGCTGACTCTAGCTGGACTGGACCTGGGCTGCCTCTAGCTGGACTGGACCTGGGCTGCCTCTAGCTGGACTGGACCTGGGCTGCCTCTAGCTGGTCCGGACCTGGGCTGCCTCTAGCTGGACTGGTCTGGACCTGGGCTGCCTCTAGCTGGACTGGTCTGGACCTGGGCTGCCTCTAGCTGGACTGGACCTGGGCTGCCTCTAGCTTGATTGGACCAGGGCTGCCTCTAGCTGGTCTGGACCTGGGCTGCCTCTAGCTGGTCTGGACCTGGGCTGCCTCTAGCTGGTCTGGACCTGGGCTGCCTCTAGCTGGTCTGGACCTGGGCTGCCTCTAGCTGTTCTGGACCTGGGCTGCCTCTAGCTGGTCTGGACCTGGGCTGCCTCTAGCTGGTCTGGACCTGGGCTGCCTCTAGCTGGTCTGGACCTGGGCTGCCTCTAGCTGGTCTGGACCTGGGCTGCCTACAGCTGGATTGGACCAGGGCTGCCTACAGCTGGACTGGACCTGGGCTGCCTCTACCTGGACTGGACCTGGGCTGCCTCTAGCTGGACTGGACCTGGGCTGCCTCTAGCTGGACTGGACCTGGGCTGCCTCTAGCTGGTCTGGAACTGGGCTGCCTCTAGCTGGTCTGGACCTGGGCTGTCTCTAGCTGGTCTGGACCTGGGCTGTCTCTAGCTGGTCTGGACCTGGGCTGCCTCTAGCTGGTCTGGACATGGGCTGCCTCTAGCTGTTCTGGACCTGGGCTGCCTCTAGCTGGACTGGACCTGGGCTGCCTCTAGCTGGACTGGACCTGGGCTGCCTCTAGCTGGTCTGGAACTGGGCTGCCTCTAGCTGGACTGGGCCTGGGCTGCCTCTAGCTGGTCTGGACCTGGGCTGCCTCTGGCTGGACTGGACCTGGGCTGCCTGTAGCTGGTCTGGACCTGGGCTGCCTCTAGCTGGACTGGACCTGGGCTGCCTCTAGCTTGATTGGACCTGGGCTGCCTCTAGCTGGACTTGACCTGGGCTGCCTCTAGCTGGACTGGACCTGGGCTGCCTCTAGCTGGACTGGACCTGGGCTGCCTACAGCTGGACTGGACCTGGGCTGCCTCTAGCTGGATTGGACCAGGGCTGCCTACAGCTGGATTGGACCTGGGCTGCCTCTACCTGGACTTTACCTGGGCTGCCTCTAGCTGGACTGGACCTAGGCTGCCTCTAGCTGGACCTGGGCTGCCTCTAGCTGATTAGACCTAGGCTGCCTCTAGCTGGACTGGACCTGGGCTGCCTCTAGCTGGATTGGACCTGGGCTGCCTCTAGCTGGACTGGACCTGGGCTGCCTCTAGCTGGATTGGACCTGGGCTGCCTCTAGCTGGACTGGACCTAGGCTGCCTCTAGCTGGACCTGGGCTGCCTCTAGCTGATTAGACCTTGGCTGCCTCTAGCTGGACTGGACCTGGGCTGCCTCTAGCTGGTCTGGACCTGGGCTGCCTCTAGCTGGACTGGACCTGGGCTGCCTCTAGCTGGACTGGACCTGGGCTGCCTCTAGCTGATTAGACCAACGCTGCCTCTAGCTGGACTGGACCTGGGCTGCCTCTAGCTGGATTGGACCTGGGCTGCCTCTAGCTGGATTGGACCTGGGCTGCCTCTAGCTGGACTGGACCTAGGCTGCCTCTAGCTGGACCTGGGCTGCCTCTAGCTGATTAGACCTAGGCTGCCTCTAGCTGGACTGGACCTGGGCTGCCTCTAGCTGGACCTGGGCTGCCTCTAGCTGGACTGGACCTGGGCTGCCTCTAGCTGGACTGGACCTGGGCTGCCTCTAGCTGGACTGGGCCTGGGCTGCCTCTAGCTGGACTGGACCTGGGCTGCCTCTACCTGGACTGGACCTGGGCTGCCTCTAGCTGGACTGGACCTAGGCTGCCTCTAGCTGGACCTGGGTTGCCTCTAGCTGATTAGACCTAGGCTGCCTTTAGCTGGACTGGACCTGGGCTGCCTCTAGCTGGATTGGACCTGGGCTGCCTCTAGCTGGACTGGACCTGGGCTGCCTCTAGCTGGACTGGACCTGGGCTGCCTCTAGCTGGATTGGACCTGGGCTGCCTCTAGCTGGACTGGACCTAGGCTGCCTCTAGCTGGACCTGGGCTGCCTCTAGCTGATTAGACCTAGGCTGCCTCTAGCTGGACTGGACCTGGGCTGCCTCTAGCTGGATTGGACCTGGGCTGCCTCTAGCTGGACTGGACCTGGGCTGTCTCTAGCTGGACTGGGCCTGGGCTGCCTCTAGCTGGACTGGACCTGGGCTGCCTCTAGCTGGATTGGACCTGGGCTGCCTCTAGCTGGACTGGACCTGGGCTGCCTCTAGCTGGTCTGGACCTGGGCTGCCTCTAGCTGGACTGGACTGGAGCTGGGCTAACTCTAGCTGGTCTGGACCTGGGCTGCCTCTAGCTGGACTGGACCTGGGCTGCCTGTAGCGGGTCTGGACCTGGGCTGCCTCTAGCTGGACTGGACCTGGGCTGCCTCTAGCTGGATTGGACCTGGGCTGCCTCTAGCTGGACTGGACCTGGGCTGACCCTAGCTGGACTGGACCTGGGCTGCCTCTAGCTGGACTGGACCTGGGCTGCCTCTAGCTAGTCTGGACCTTGGCTGCCTCTAGCTGGACTGGTCTGGACCTGGGCTGCCTCTAGCTGGACTGGACCTGGGCTGCCTCTAGCTTGATTGGACCAGGGCTGCCTCTACCTGGTCTGGACCTGGGCTGCCTCTAGCTGGTCTGGACCTGGGCTGCCTCTAGCTGGTCTGGACCTGGGCTGCCTCTAGCTGGTCTGGACCTGGGCTGCCTCTAGCTGGACTGGACCTGGGCTGCATCTAGCTGGACTGGACCTAGGCTGCCTCTAGCTGGACCTGGGCTGCTTCTAGCTGATTAGACCTAGGCTGCCTCTAGCTGGTCTGGACCTGGGCTGCCTCTAGCTGGACTGGACTGGACCTGGGCTGCCTCTAGCTGGTCTGGACCTGGGCTGCCTCTGGCTGGACTGAACCTGGGCTGCCTGTAGCTGGTCTGGACCTGGGCTGCCTCTAGCTGGACTGGACCTGGGCTGCCTCTAGCTTGATTGGACCTGGGCTGCCTCTAGCTGGACTGGACCTGGGCTGCCTCTAGCAGGACTGGACCTTGGCTGCCTACAGCTGGACTGGACCTGGGCTGCCTCTAGCTGGATTGGACGAGGGCTAACTACAGCTGGATTGGACCAGGGCTGCCTACAGCTGGACTGGACCAGGGCTGCCTCTAGCTGGACTGGACCTGGGCTGCCTCTAGCTGGACTGGACCTAGGCTGCCTCTAGCTGGACCTGGGCTGCCTCTAGCTGATTAGACCTAGGCTGCCTCTAGCTGGACTGGACCTGGGCTGCCTCTAGCTGGATTGGACCTGGGCTGCCTCTAGCTGGACTGGACCTAGGCTGCCTCTAGCTGGACTGGACCTGGGCTGCCTCTAGCTGGATTGGACCTGGGCTGCCTCTAGCTGGACTGGACCTGGGCTGACCCTAGCTGGACTGGACCTGGGCTGCCTCTAGCTGGACTGGACCTGGGCTGCCTCTAGCTGGTCTGGACCTGGGCTGCCTCTAGCTGGACTGGTCTGGACCTGGGCTGCCTCTAGCTGGACTGGACCTGGGCTGCCTCTAGCTTGATTGGACCAGGGCTGCCTCTAGCTTGATTGGACCAGGGCTGCCTCTAGCTGGTCTGGACCTGGGCTGCCTCTAGCTGGTCTGGACCTGGGCTGCCTTTAGCTGGTCTGGACCTGGGATGCCTCTAGCTGGTCTGGACCTGGGCTGCCTCTAGCTGGTCTGGACCTGGGCTGCCTCTAGCTGGTCTGGACCTGGGCTGCCTCTAGCTGGATTGGACCTGGGCTGCCTCTAGCTGGATTGGATCTGGGCTGCCTCTAGCTGGACTGGACCTGGGCTGCCTCTAGCTGATTAGACCAACGCTGCCTCTAGCTGGACTGGACCTGGGCTGCCTCTAGCTGGATTGGACCTGGGCTGCCTCTAGCTGGATTGGACCTGGGCTGCCTCTAGCTGGACTGGACCTAGGCTGCCTCTAGCTGGACCTGGGCTGCCTCTAGCTGATTAGACCTAGGCTGCCTCTAGCTGGACTGGACCTGGGCTGCCTCTAGCTGGACCTGGGCTGCCTCTAGCTGGACTGGACCTGGGCTGCCTCTAGCTGGACTGGACCTGGGCTGCCTCTAGCTGGACTGGGCCTGGGCTGCCTCTAGCTGGACTGGACCTGGGCTGCCTCTACCTGGACTGGACCTGGGCTGCCTCTAGCTGGACTGGACCTAGGCTGCCTCTAGCTGGACCTGGGCTGCCTCTAGCTGATTAGACCTAGGCTGCCTTTAGCTGGACTGGACCTGGGCTGCCTCTAGCTGGATTGGACCTGGGCTGCCTCTAGCTGGACTGGACCTGGGCTGCCTCTAGCTGGACTGGACCTGGGCTGCCTCTAGCTGGATTGGACCTGGGCTGCCTCTAGCTGGACTGGACCTAGGCTGCCTCTAGCTGGACCTGGGCTGCCTCTAGCTGATTAGACCTAGGCTGCCTCTAGCTGGACTGGACCTGGGCTGCCTCTAGCTGGATTGGACCTGGGCTGCCTCTAGCTGGACTGGACCTGGGCTGTCTCTAGCTGGACTGGGCCTGGGCTGCCTCTAGCTGGACTGGACCTGGGCTGCCTCTAGCTGGATTGGACCTGGGCTGCCTCTAGCTGGACTGGACCTGGGCTGCCTCTAGCTGGTCTGGACCTGGGCTGCCTCTAGCTTGATTGGACCAGGGCTGCCTCTAGCTTGATTGGACCAGGGCTGCCTCTAGCTGGTCTGGACCTGGGCTGCCTCTAGCTGGTCTGGACCTGGGCTGCCTTTAGCTGGTCTGGACCTGGGATGCCTCTAGCTGGTCTGGACCTGGGCTGCCTCTAGCTGGTCTGGACCTGGGCTGCCTCTAGCTGGTCTGGACCTGGGCTGCCTCTAGCTGGATTGGACCTGGGCTGCCTCTAGCTGGATTGGATCTGGGCTGCCTCTAGCTGGACTGGACCTGGGCTGCCTCTAGCTGGATTGGACCTGGGCTGCCTCTAGCTGGACTGGACCTAGGCTGCCTCTAGCTGGACTGGACCTGGGCTGCCTCTAGCTGGATTGGACCTGGGCTGCCTCTAGCTGGACTGGACCTGGGCTGACCCTAGCTGGACTGGACCTGGGCTGCCTCTAGCTGGACTGGACCTGGGCTGCCTCTAGCTGGTCTGGACCTGGGCTGCCTCTAGCTGGACTGGTCTGGACCTGGGCTGCCTCTAGCTGGACTGGACCTGGGCTGCCTCTAGCTTGATTGGACCAGGGCTGCCTCTAGCTTGATTGGACCAGGGCTGCCTCTAGCTGGTCTGGACCTGGGCTGCCTCTAGCTGGTCTGGACCTGGGCTGCCTTTAGCTGGTCTGGACCTGGGATGCCTCTAGCTGGTCTGGACCTGGGCTGCCTCTAGCTGGTCTGGACCTGGGCTGCCTCTAGCTGGTCTGGACCTGGGCTGCCTCTAGCTGGATTGGACCTGGGCTGCCTCTAGCTGGATTGGATCTGGGCTGCCTCTAGCTGGACTGGACCTGGGCTGCCTCTAGCTGATTAGACCAACGCTGCCTCTAGCTGGACTGGACCTGGGCTGCCTCTAGCTGGATTGGACCTGGGCTGCCTCTAGCTGGATTGGACCTGGGCTGCCTCTAGCTGGACTGGACCTAGGCTGCCTCTAGCTGGACCTGGGCTGCCTCTAGCTGATTAGACCTAGGCTGCCTCTAGCTGGACTGGACCTGGGCTGCCTCTAGCTGGACCTGGGCTGCCTCTAGCTGGACTGGACCTGGGCTGCCTCTAGCTGGACTGGACCTGGGCTGCCTCTAGCTGGACTGGGCCTGGGCTGCCTCTAGCTGGACTGGACCTGGGCTGCCTCTACCTGGACTGGACCTGGGCTGCCTCTAGCTGGACTGGACCTAGGCTGCCTCTAGCTGGACCTGGGCTGCCTCTAGCTGATTAGACCTAGGCTGCCTTTAGCTGGACTGGACCTGGGCTGCCTCTAGCTGGATTGGACCTGGGCTGCCTCTAGCTGGACTGGACCTGGGCTGCCTCTAGCTGGACTGGACCTGGGCTGCCTCTAGCTGGATTGGACCTGGGCTGCCTCTAGCTGGACTGGACCTAGGCTGCCTCTAGCTGGACCTGGGCTGCCTCTAGCTGATTAGACCTAGGCTGCCTCTAGCTGGACTGGACCTGGGCTGCCTCTAGCTGGATTGGACCTGGGCTGCCTCTAGCTGGACTGGACCTGGGCTGTCTCTAGCTGGACTGGGCCTGGGCTGCCTCTAGCTGGACTGGACCTGGGCTGCCTCTAGCTGGATTGGACCTGGGCTGCCTCTAGCTGGACTGGACCTGGGCTGCCTCTAGCTGGTCTGGACCTGGGCTGCCTCTAGCTGGACTGGACTGGAGCTGGGCTAACTCTAGCTGGTCTGGACCTGGGCTGCCTCTAGCTGGACTGGACCTGGGCTGCCTGTAGCGGGTCTAGACCTGGGCTGCCTCTAGCTGGACTGGACCTGGGCTGCCTCTAGCTGGATTGGACCTGGGCTGCCTCTAGCTGGACTGGACCTGGGCTGACCCTAGCTGGACTGGACCTGGGCTGCCTCTAGCTGGACTGGACCTGGGCTGCCTCTAGCTAGTCTGGACCTTGGCTGCCTCTAGCTGGACTGGTCTGGACCTGGGCTGCCTCTAGCTGGACTGGACCTGGGCTGCCTCTAGCTTGATTGGACCAGGGCTGCCTCTACCTGGTCTGGACCTGGGCTGCCTCTAGCTGGTCTGGACCTGGGCTGCCTCTAGCTGGTCTGGACCTGGGCTGCCTCTAGCTGGTCTGGACCTGGGCTGCCTCTAGCTGGACTGGACCTGGGCTGCATCTAGCTGGACTGGACCTAGGCTGCCTCTAGCTGGACCTGGGCTGCCTCTAGCTGATTAGACCTAGGCTGCCTCTAGCTGGTCTGGACGTGGGCTGCCTCTAGCTGGACTGGACTGGACCTGGGCTGCCTCTAGCTGGTCTGGACCTGGGCTGCCTCTGGCTGGACTGAACCTGGGCTGCCTGTAGCTGGTCTGGACCTGGGCTGCCTCTAGCTGGACTGGACCTGGGCTGCCTCTAGCTTGATTGGACCTGGGCTGCCTCTAGCTGGACTGGACCTGGGCTGCCTCTAGCAGGACTGGACCTTGGCTGCCTACAGCTGGACTGGACCTGGGCTGCCTCTAGCTGGATTGGACGAGGGCTAACTACAGCTGGATTGGACCAGGGCTGCCTACAGCTGGACTGGACCTGGGCTGCCTCTAGCTGGACTGGACCTGGGCTGCCTCTAGCTGGACTGGACCTAGGCTGCCTCTAGCTGGACCTGGGCTGCCTCTAGCTGATTAGACCTAGGCTGCCTCTAGCTGGACTGTACCTGGGCTGCCTCTAGCTGGATTGGACCTGGGCTGCCTCTAGCTGGACTGGACCTAGGCTGCCTCTAGCTGGACTGGACCTGGGCTGCCTCTAGCTGGATTGGACCTGGGCTGCCTCTAGCTGGACTGGACCTGGGCTGACCCTAGCTGGACTGGACCTGGGCTGCCTCTAGCTGGACTGGACCTGGGCTGCCTCTAGCTGGTCTGGACCTGGGCTGCCTCTAGCTGGACTGGTCTGGACCTGGGCTGCCTCTAGCTGGACTGGACCTGGGCTGCCTCTAGCTTGATTGGACCAGGGCTGCCTCTAGCTTGATTGGACCAGGGCTGCCTCTAGCTGGTCTGGACCTGGGCTGCCTCTAGCTGGTCTGGACCTGGGCTGCCTCTAGCTGGTCTGGACCTGGGATGCCTCTAGCTGGTCTGGACCTGGGCTGCCTCTAGCTGGTCTGGACCTGGGCTGCCTCTAGCTGGTCTGGACCTGGGCTGCCTCTAGCTGGATTGGACCTGGGCTGCCTCTAGCTGGATTGGATCTGGGCTGCCTCTAGCTGGATTAGACCTGGGCTGCCTCTAGCTGGATTGGACCTGGGCTGCCTCTAGCTGGATTGGACCTGGGCTGACTCTAGCTGGTCTGGACCTGGGCTGACTCTAGCTGGACTGGACCTGGGCTGCCTCTAGCTGGACTGGACCTGGGCTGCCTCTAGCTGGACTGGACCTGGGCTGCCTCTAGCTGGTCCGGACCTGGGCTGCCTCTAGCTGGACTGGTCTGGACCTGGGCTGCCTCTAGCTGGACTGGTCTGGACCTGGGCTGCCTCTAGCTGGACTGGACCTGGGCTGCCTCTAGCTTGATTGGACCAGGGCTGCCTCTAGCTGGTCTGGACCTGGGCTGCCTCTAGCTTGATTGGACCAGGGCTGCCTCTAGCTGGTCTGGACCTGGGCTGCCTCTAGCTGTTCTGGACCTGGGCTGCCTCTAGCTGGTCTGGACCTGGGCTGCCTCTAGCTGGTCTGGACCTGGGTTGCCTCTAGCTGGTCTGGACCTGGGCTGCCTCTAGCTGGTCTGGACCTGGGCTGCCTACAGCTGGATTGGACCAGGGCTGCCTACAGCTGGACTGGACCTGGGCTGCCTCTACCTGGACTGGACCTGGGCTGCCTCTAGCTGGACTGGACCTGGGCTGCCTCTAGCTGGTATTGACCTGGGCTGCCTCTAGCTGGTCTGGACCTGGGCTGTCTCTAGCTGGTCTGGACCTGGGTTGTCTCTAGCTGGTCTGGACCTGGGCTGCCTCTAGCTGGTCTGGACATGGGCTGCCTCTAGCTGTTCTGGACCTGGGCTGCCTCTAGCTGGACTGGACCTGGGCTGCCTCTAGCTGGACTGGACCTGGGCTGCCTCTAGCTGGTCTGGAACTGGGCTGCCTCTAGCTGGACTGGACCTGGGCTGCCTCTAGCTGGTCTGGACCTGGGCTGCCTCTGGCTGGACTGGACCTGGGCTGCCTGTAGCTGGTCTGGACCTGGGCTGCCTCTAGCTGGACTGGACCTGGGCTGCCTCTAGCTTGATTGGAACTGGGCTGCCTCTAGCTGGACTGGACCTGGGCTGCCTCTAGCTGGACTGGACCTGGGCTGCCTCTAGCTGGACTGGACCTGGGCTGCCTACAGCTGGACTGGACCTGGGCTGCCTCTAGCTGGATTGGACCAGGGCTTCCTACAGCTGGATTGGACCTGGGCTGCCTCTACCTGGACTTTACCTGGGCTGCCTCTAGCTGGACTGGACCTAGGCTGCCTCTAGCTGGACCTGGGCTGCCTCTAGCTGATTAGACCTAGGCTGCCTCTAGCTGGACTGGACCTGGGCTCCCTCTAGCTGGATTGGACCTGGGCTGCCTCTAGCTGGACTGGACCTGGGCTGCCTCTAGCTGGATTGGACCTGGGCTGCCTCTAGCTGGACTGGACCTAGGCTGCCTCTAGCTGGACCTGGGCTGCCTCTAGCTGATTAGACCTTGGCTGCCTCTAGCTGGATTGGACCTGGGCTGCCTCTAGCTGGTCTGGACCTGGGCTGCCTCTAGCTGGACTGGACCTGGGCTGCCTCTAGCTGGACTGGACCTGGGCTGCCTCTAGCTGATTAGACCAACGCTGCCTCTAGCTGGACTGGACCTGGGCTGCCTCTAGCTGGATTGGACCTGGGCTGCCTCTAGCTGGACTGGACCTAGGCTGCCTCTAGCTGGACCTGGGCTGCCTCTAGCTGATTAGACCTAGGCTGCCTCTAGCTGGACTGGACCTAGGCTGCCTCTAGCTGGACCTGGGCTGCCTCTAGCTTGTCTGGACCTGGGCTGCCTCTAGCTGGTCTGGACCTGGGCTGCCTCTAGCTGGTCTGGACCTGGGCTACCTACAGCTGGATTGGACCAGGGCTGCCTACAGCTGGACTGGACCTGGGCTGCCTCTACCTGGACTGGACCTGGGCTGCCTCTAGCTGGACTGGACCTGGGCTGCCTCTAGCTGGTATTGACCTGGGCTGCCTCTAGCTGGTCTGGACCTGGGCTGTCTCTAGCTGGTCTGGACCTGGGCTGTCTCTAGCTGGTCTGGACCTGGGCTGCCTCTAGCTGGTCTGGACATGGGCTGCCTCTAGCTGTTCTGGACCTGGGCTGCCTCTAGCTGGACTGGACCTGGGCTGCCTTTAGCTGGACTGGACCTGGGCTGCCTCTAGCTGGTCTGGAACTGGGCTGCCTCTAGCTGGACTGGACCTGGGCTGCCTCTAGCTGGTCTGGACCTGGGCTGCCTCTGGCTGGACTGGACCTGGGCTGCCTGTAGCTGGTCTGGACCTGGGCTGCCTCTAGCTGGACTGGACCTGGGCTGCCTCTAGCTTGATTGGACCTGGGTTGCCTCTAGCTGGACTGGACCTGGGCTGCCTCTAGCTGGACTGGACCTGGGCTGCCTCTAGCTGGACTGGACCTGGGCTGCCTACAGCTGGACTGGACCTGGGCTGCCTCTAGCTGGATTGGACCAGGGCTGCCTACAGCTGGATTGGACCTGGGCTGCCTCTACCTGGACTTTACCTGGGCTGCCTCTAGCTGGACTGGACCTAGGCTGCCTCTAGCTGGACCTGGGCTGCCTCTAGCTGATTAGACCTAGGCTGCCTCTAGCTGGACTGGACCTGGGCTGCCTCTAGCTGGATTGGACCTGGGCTGCCTCTAGCTGGACTGGACCTGGGCTGCCTCTAGCTGGATTGGACCTGGGCTGCCTCTAGCTGGATTGGACCTGGGCTGCCTCTAGCTGGACTGGACCTAGGCTGCCTCTAGCTGGACCTGGGCTGCCTCTAGCTGATTAGACCTTGGCTGCCTCTAGCTGGACTGGACCTGGGCTGCCTCTAGCTGGACTGGACCTGGGCTGCCTCTAGCTGGACTGGACCTGGGCTGCCTCTAGCCGGATTGGACCTGGGCTGCCTCTAGCTGGACTGGACCTAGGCTGCCTCTAGCTGGACCTGGGCTGCCTCTAGCTGATTAGACCTAGGCTGCCTCTAGCTGGACTGGACCTGGGCTGCCTCTAGCTGGATTGGACCTGGGCTGCCTCTAGCTGGACTGGACCTGGGCTGTCTCTAGCTGGACTGGGCCTGGGCTGCCTCTAGCTGGACTGGACCTGGGCTGCCTCTAGCTGGATTGGACCTGGGCTGCCTCTAGCTGGACTGGACCTGGGCTGCCTCTAGCTGGTCTGGACCTGGGCTGCCTCTAGCTGGACTGGACTGGAGCTGGGCTGCCTCTAGCTGGTCTGGACCTGGGCTGCCTCTAGCTGGACTGGACCTGGGCTGCCTGTAGCGGGTCTGGACCTGGGCTGCCTCTAGCTGGACTGGACCTGGGCTGCCTCTAGCTGGATTGGACCTGGGCTGCCTCTAGCTGGACTGGACCTGGGCTGACCCTAGCTGGACTGGACCTGGGCTGCCTCTAGCTGGACTGGACCTGGGCTGCCTCTAGCTAGTCTGGACCTTGGCTGCCTCTAGCTTGACTGGTCTGGACCTGGGCTGCCTCTAGCTGGACTGGACCTGGGCTGCCTCTAGCTTGATTGGACCAGGGCTGCCTCTAGCTGGTCTGGACCTGGGCTGCCTCTAGCTGGTCTGGACCTGGGCTGCCTCTAGCTGGTCTGGACCTGGGCTGCCTCTAGCTGGTCTGGACCTGGGCTGCCTCTAGCTGGACTGGACCTGGGCTGCATCTAGCTGGACTGGACCTAGGCTGCCTCTAGCTGGACCTGGGCTGCCTCTAGCTGATTAGACCTAGGCTGCCTCTAGCTGGTCTGGACCTGGGCTGCCTCTAGCTGGACTGGACTGGACCTGGGCTGCCTCTAGCTGGTCTGGACCTGGGCTGCCTCTGGCTGGACTGAACCTGGGCTGCCTGTAGCTGGTCTGGACCTGGGCTGCCTCTAGCTGGACTGGACCTGGGCTGCCTCTAGCTTGATTGGACCTGGGCTGCCTCTAGCTGGACTGGACCTGGGCTGCCTCTAGCAGGACTGGACCTTGGCTGCCTACAGCTGGACTGGACCTGGGCTGCCTCTAGCTGGACTGGACCTGGGCTGCCTCTAGCTGGACTGGACCTAGGCTGCCTCTAGCTGGACCTGGGCTGCCTCTAGCTGATTAGACCTAGGCTGCCTCTAGCTGGACTGGACCTGGGCTGCCTCTAGCTGGATTGGACCTGGGCTGCCTCTAGCTGGACTGGACCTGGGCTGACCCTAGCTGGACTGGACCTGGGCTGCATCTAGCTGGACTGGACCTGGGCTGCCTCTAGCTGGTCTGGACCTTGGCTGCCTCTAGCTGGACTGGTCTGGACCTGGGCTGCCTCTAGCTGGACTGGACCTGGGCTGCCTCTAGCTTGATTGGACCAGGGCTGCCTCTAGCTTGATTGGACCAGGGCTGCCTCTAGCTGGTCTGGACCTGGGCTGCCTCTAGCTGGTCTGGACCTGGGCTGCCTCTAGCTGGTCTGGACCTGGGATGCCTCTAGCTGGTCTGGACCTGGGATGCCTCTAGCTGGTCTGGACCTGGGCTGCCTCTAGCTGGTCTGGACCTGGGCTGCCTCTAGCTGGTCTGGACCTGGGCTGCCTCTAGCTGGATTGGACCTGGGCTGCCTCTAGCTGGATTGGATCTGGGCTGCCTCTAGCTGGATTGGACCTGGGCTGCCTCTAGCTGGATTGGACCTGGGCTGCCTCTAGCTGGATTGGACCTGGGCTGCCTCTAGCTGGATTGGACCTGGGCTGACTCTAGCTGGACTGGACCTGGGCTGCCTCTAGCTGGACTGGACCTGGGCTGCCTCTAGCTGGACTGGACCTGGGCTGCCTCTAGCTGGTCTGGACCTGGGCTGCCTCTAGCTGGACTGGTCTGGACCTGGGCTGCCTCTAGCTGGACTGGTCTGGACCTGGGCTGCCTCTAGCTGGACTGGACCTGGGCTGCCTCTAGCTTGATTGGACCAGGGCTGCCTCTAGCTGGTCTGGACCTGGGCTGCCTCTAGCTGGTCTGGACCTGGGCTGCCTCTAGCTGGTCTGGACCTGGGCTGCCTCTAGCTGGTCTGGACCTGGGCTGCCTCTAGCTGTTCTGGACCTGGGCTGCCTCTAGCTGGTCTGGACCTGGGCTGCCTCTAGCTGGTCTGGACCTGGGCTGCCTCTAGCTGGTCTGGACCTGGGCTGCCTCTAGCTGGTCTGGACCTGGGCTGCCTCTAGCTGGACTGGACCTGGGCTGCCTCTAGCTGGACTGGACCAGGGCTGCCTCTAGCTGGTCTGGACCTGGGCTGCCTCTAGCTGGTCTGGACCTGGGCTGCCTCTAGCTGGTCTGGACCTGGGCTGCCTCTAGCTGGTCTGGACCTGGGCTGCCTCTAGCTGGACTGGACCTGGGCTGCATCTAGCTGGACTGGACCTAGGCTGCCTCTAGCTGGACCTGGGCTGCCTCTAGCTGATTAGACCTAGGCTGCCTCTAGCTGGTCTGGACCTGGGCTGCCTCTAGCTGGACTGGACTGGACCTGGGCTGCCTCTAGCTGGTCTGGACCTGGGCTGCCTCTGGCTGGACTGAACCTGGGCTGCCTGTAGCTGGTCTGGACCTGGGCTGCCTCTAGCTGGACTGGACCTGGGCTGCCTCTAGCTTGATTGGACCTGGGCTGCCTCTAGCTGGACTGGACCTGGGCTGCCTCTAGCAGGACTGGACCTTGGCTGCCTACAGCTGGACTGGACCTGGGCTGCCTCTAGCTGGACTGGACCTGGGCTGCCTCTAGCTGGACTGGACCTAGGCTGCCTCTAGCTGGACCTGGGCTGCCTCTAGCTGATTAGACCTAGGCTGCCTCTAGCTGGACTGGACCTGGGCTGCCTCTAGCTGGATTGGACCTGGGCTGCCTCTAGCTGGACTGGACCTGGGCTGACCCTAGCTGGACTGGACCTGGGCTGCATCTAGCTGGACTGGACCTGGGCTGCCTCTAGCTGGTCTGGACCTTGGCTGCCTCTAGCTGGACTGGTCTGGACCTGGGCTGCCTCTAGCTGGACTGGACCTGGGCTGCCTCTAGCTTGATTGGACCAGGGCTGCCTCTAGCTTGATTGGACCAGGGCTGCCTCTAGCTGGTCTGGACCTGGGCTGCCTCTAGCTGGTCTGGACCTGGGCTGCCTCTAGCTGGTCTGGACCTGGGATGCCTCTAGCTGGTCTGGACCTGGGCTGCCTCTAGCTGGTCTGGACCTGGGCTGCCTCTAGCTGGTCTGGACCTGGGCTGCCTCTAGCTGGATTGGACCTGGGCTGCCTCTAGCTGGATTGGATCTGGGCTGCCTCTAGCTGGATTGGACCTGGGCTGCCTCTAGCTGGATTGGACCTGGGCTGCCTCTAGCTGGATTGGACCTGGGCTGCCTCTAGCTGGATTGGACCTGGGCTGACTCTAGCTGGACTGGACCTGGGCTGCCTCTAGCTGGACTGGACCTGGGCTGCCTCTAGCTGGACTGGACCTGGGCTGCCTCTAGCTGGTCTGGACCTGGGCTGCCTCTAGCTGGACTGGTCTGGACCTGGGCTGCCTCTAGCTGGACTGGTCTGGACCTGGGCTGCCTCTAGCTGGACTGGACCTGGGCTGCCTCTAGCTTGATTGGACCAGGGCTGCCTCTAGCTGGTCTGGACCTGGGCTGCCTCTAGCTGGTCTGGACCTGGGCTGCCTCTAGCTGGTCTGGACCTGGGCTGCCTCTAGCTGTTCTGGACCTGGGCTGCCTCTAGCTGGTCTGGACCTGGGCTGCCTCTAGCTGGTCTGGACCTGGGCTGCCTCTAGCTGGTCTGGACCTGGGCTGCCTCTAGCTGGTCTGGACCTGGGCTGCCTACAGCTGGATTGGACCAGGGCTGCCTACAGCTGGACTGGACCTGGGCTGCCTCTACCTGGACTGGACCTGGGCTGCCTCTAGCTGGACTGGACCTGGGCTGCCTCTAGCTGGTATTGACCTGGGCTGCCTCTAGCTGGTCTGGACCTGGGCTGTCTCTAGCTGGTCTGGACCTGGGCTGTCTCTAGCTGGTCTGGACCTGGGCTGCCTCTAGCTGGTCTGGACATGGGCTGCCTCTAGCTGTTCTGGACCTGGGCTGCCTCTAGCTGGACTGGACCTGGGCTGCCTCTAGCTGGACTGGACCTGGGCTGCCTCTAGCTGGTCTGGAACTGGGCTGCCTCTAGCTGGACTGGACCTGGGCTGCCTCTAGCTGGTCTGGACCTGGGCTGCCTCTGGCTGGACTGGACCTGGGCTGCCTGTAGCTGGTCTGGACCTGGGCTGCCTCTAGCTGGACTGGACCTGGGCTGCCTCTAGCTTGATTGGACCTGGGCTGCCTCTAGCTGGACTGGACCTGGGCTGCCTCTAGCTGGACTGGACCTGGGCTGCCTCTAGCTGGACTGGACCTGGGCTGCCTACAGCTGGACTGGACCTGGGCTGCCTCTAGCTGGATTGGACCAGGGCTGCCTACAGCTGGATTGGACCTGGGCTGCCTCTACCTGGACTTTACCTGGGCTGCCTCTAGCTGGACTGGACCTAGGCTGCCTCTAGCTGGACCTGGGCTGCCTCTAGCTGATTAGACCTAGGCTGCCTCTAGCTGGACTGGACCTGGGCTGCCTCTAGCTGGATTGGACCTGGGCTGCCTCTAGCTGGACTGGACCTGGGCTGCCTCTAGCTGGATTGGACCTGGGCTGCCTCTAGCTGGACTGGACCTAGGCTGCCTCTAGCTGGACCTGGGCTGCCTCTAGCTGATTAGACCTTGGCTGCCTCTAGCTGGACTGGACCTGGGCTGCCTCTAGCTGGTCTGGACCTGGGCTGCCTCTAGCTGGACTGGACCTGGGCTGCCTCTAGCTGGACTGGACCTGGGCTGCCTCTAGCTGATTAGACCAACGCTGCCTCTAGCTGGACTGGACCTGGGCTGCCTCTAGCTGGATTGGACCTGGGCTGCCTCTAGCTGGATTGGACCTGGGCTGCCTCTAGCTGGACTGGACCTAGGCTGCCTCTAGCTGGACCTGGGCTGCCTCTAGCTGATTAGACCTAGGCTGCCTCTAGCTGGACTGGACCTAGGCTGCCTCTAGCTGGACCTGGGCTGCCTCTAGCTGGACTGGACCTGGGCTGCCTCTAGCTGGACTGGGCCTGGGCTGCCTCTAGCTGGACTGGACCTGGGCTGCCTCTACCTGGACTGGACCTGGGCTGCCTCTAGCTGGACTGGACCTAGGCTGCCTCTAGCTGGACCTGGGCTGCCTCTAGCTGATTAGACCTAGGCTGCCTTTAGCTGGACTGGACCTGGGCTGCCTCTAGCTGGATTGGACCTGGGCTGCCTCTAGCTGGACTGGACCTGGGCTGCCTCTAGCTGGACTGGACCTGGGCTGCCTCTAGCTGGATTGGACCTGGGCTGCCTCTAGCTGGACTGGACCTAGGCTGCCTCTAGCTGGACCTGGGCTGCCTCTAGCTGATTAGACCTAGGCTGCCTCTAGCTGGACTGGACCTGGGCTGCCTCTAGCTGGATTGGACCTGGGCTGCCTCTAGCTGGACTGGACCTGGGCTGTCTCTAGCTGGACTGGGCCTGGGCTGCCTCTAGCTGGACTGGACCTGGGCTGCCTCTAGCTGGATTGGACCTGGGCTGCCTCTAGCTGGACTGGACCTGGGCTGCCTCTAGCTGGTCTGGACCTGGGCTGCCTCTAGCTGGACTGGACTGGAGCTGGGCTGCCTCTAGCTGGTCTGGACCTGGGCTTCCTCTAGCTGGACTGGACCTGGGCTGCCTGTAGCGGGTCTGGACCTGGGCTGCCTCTAGCTGGACTGGACCTGGGCTGACCCTAGCTGGACTGGACCTGGGCTGCCTCTAGCTGGACTGGACCTGGGCTGCCTCTAGCTAGTCTGGACCTTGGCTGCCTCTAGCTGGACTGGTCTGGACCTGGGCTGCCTCTAGCTGGACTGGACCTGGGCTGCCTCTAGCTTGATTGGACCAGGGCTGCCTCTAGCTGGTCTGGACCTGGGCTGCCTCTAGCTGGTCTGGACCTGGGCTGCCTCTAGCTGGTCTGGACCTGGGCTGCCTCTAGCTGGTCTGGACCTGGGCTGCCTCTAGCTGGACTGGACCTGGGCTGCATCTAGCTGGACTGGACCTAGGCTGCCTCTAGCTGGACCTGGGCTGCCTCTAGCTGATTAGACCTAGGCTGCCTCTAGCTGGTCTGGACCTGGGCTGCCTCTAGCTGGACTGGACTGGACCTGGGCTTCCTCTAGCTGGTCTGGACCTGGGCTGCCTCTGGCTGGACTGAACCTGGGCTGCCTGTAGCTGGTCTGGACCTGGGCTGCCTCTAGCTGGACTGGACCTGGGCTGCCTCTAGCTTGATTGGACCTGGGCTGCCTCTAGCTGGACTGGACCTGGGCTGCCTCTAGCAGGACTGGACCTTGGCTGCCTACAGCTGGACTGGACCTGGGCTGCCTCTAGCTGGATTGGACGAGGGCTAACTACAGCTGGATTGGACCAGGGCTGCCTACAGCTGGACTGGACCTGGGCTGCCTCTAGCTGGACTGGACCTGGGCTGCCTCTAGCTGGACTGGACCTAGGCTGCCTCTAGATGGACCTGGGCTGCCTCTAGCTGATTAGACCTAGGCTGCCTCTAGCTGGACTGGACCTGGGCTGCCTCTAGCTGGATTGGACCTGGGCTGCCTCTAGCTGGACTGGACCTAGGCTGCCTCTAGCTGGACCTGGGCTGCCTCTAGCTGATTAGACCTAGGCTGCCTCTAGCTGGACTGGACCTAGGCTGCCTCTAGCTGGACCTGGGCTGCCTCTAGCTGGACTGGACCTGGGCTGCCTCTAGCTGGACTGGGCTGCCTCTAGCTGATTAGACCTAGGCTGCCTCTAGCTGGACTGGACCTAGGCTGCCTCTAGCTGGACCTGGGCTGCCTCTAGCTGGACTGGACCTGGGCTGCCTCTAGCTGGACTGGGCCTGGGCTGCCTCTAGCTGGACTGGACCTGGGCTGCCTCTATCTGGATTGGACCTGGGCTGCCTCTAGCTGGACTGGACCTGGGCTGCCTCTAGCTGGTCTGGACCTGGGCTGCCTCTAGCTGGACTGGACTGGACCTGGGCTGCCTCTAGCTGGTCTGGACCTGGGCTGCCTCTGGCTGGACTGGACCTGGGCTGCCTGTAGCTGGTCTGGACCTGGGCTTTCTACAGCTGGACTGGACCTGGGCTGCCTCTAGCTGGACTGGACCTGGGCTGCCTCTAGCTGGACTGGACCTAGGCTGCCTCTAGCTGGACCTGGGCTGCCTCTAGCTGATTAGACCTAGGCTGCCTCTAGCTGGTCTGGACCTGGGCTGCCTCTGGCTGGACTGGACCTGGGCTGCCTGTAGCTGGTCTGGACCTGGGCTGCCTCTAGCTGGACTGGACCTGGGCTGCCTCTAGCTTGATTGGACCTGGGCTGCCTCTAGCTGGACTGGACCTAGGCTGCCTCTACCTGGACTGGACCTAGGCTGCCTCTAGCTGATTAGACCTAGGCTGCCTCTAGCTGGACTGGACCTGGGCTGCCTCTAGCAGGATTGGACCTGGGCTGCCTCTAGCTGGACTGGACCTGGGCTGCCTCTAGCTGGACTGGACCTGGGCTGCCTCTAGCTGGACAGGACCTGGGCTGCCTCTAGCTGGACTGGACCTGGGCTGCCTCTAGCTGGACAGGACCTGGGCTGCCTCTAGCTGGACTGGACCTGGGCTGCCTCTAGCTGGATTGGACCTGGGCTGCCTCTAGCTGGTCTGGACCTGGGCTGCCTCTAGCTGGTCTGGACCTGGGCTGCCTCTAGCTGGACTGGACCTGGGCTGCATCTAGCTGGACTGGACCTAGGCTGCCTCTAGCTGGACCTGGGCTGCCTCTAGCTGATTAGACCTAGGCTGCCTCTAGCTGGTCTGGACCTGGGCTGCCTCTAGCTGGACTGGACTGGACCTGGGCTTCCTCTAGCTGGTCTGGACCTGGGCTGCCTCTGGCTGGACTGAACCTGGGCTGCCTGTAGCTGGTCTGGACCTGGGCTGCCTCTAGCTGGACTGGACCTGGGCTGCCTCTAGCTTGATTGGACCTGGGCTGCCTCTAGCTGGACTGGACCTGGGCTGCCTCTAGCAGGACTGGACCTTGGCTGCCTACAGCTGGACTGGACCTGGGCTGCCTCTAGCTGGATTGGACGAGGGCTAACTACAGCTGGATTGGACCAGGGCTGCCTACAGCTGGACTGGACCTGGGCTGCCTCTAGCTGGACTGGACCTGGGCTGCCTCTAGCTGGACTGGACCTAGGCTGCCTCTAGATGGACCTGGGCTGCCTCTAGCTGATTAGACCTAGGCTGCCTCTAGCTGGACTGGACCTGGGCTGCCTCTAGCTGGATTGGACCTGGGCTGCCTCTAGCTGGACTGGACCTAGGCTGCCTCTAGCTGGACCTGGGCTGCCTCTAGCTGATTAGACCTAGGCTGCCTCTAGCTGGACTGGACCTAGGCTGCCTCTAGCTGGACCTGGGCTGCCTCTAGCTGGACTGGACCTGGGCTGCCTCTAGCTGGACTGGGCTGCCTCTAGCTGATTAGACCTAGGCTGCCTCTAGCTGGACTGGACCTAGGCTGCCTCTAGCTGGACCTGGGCTGCCTCTAGCTGGACTGGACCTGGGCTGCCTCTAGCTGGACTGGGCCTGGGCTGCCTCTAGCTGGACTGGACCTGGGCTGCCTCTATCTGGATTGGACCTGGGCTGCCTCTAGCTGGACTGGACCTGGGCTGCCTCTAGCTGGTCTGGACCTGGGCTGCCTCTAGCTGGACTGGACTGGACCTGGGCTGCCTCTAGCTGGTCTGGACCTGGGCTGCCTCTGGCTGGACTGGACCTGGGCTGCCTGTAGCTGGTCTGGACCTGGGCTTTCTACAGCTGGACTGGACCTGGGCTGCCTCTAGCTGGACTGGACCTGGGCTGCCTCTAGCTGGACTGGACCTAGGCTGCCTCTAGCTGGACCTGGGCTGCCTCTAGCTGATTAGACCTAGGCTGCCTCTAGCTGGTCTGGACCTGGGCTGCCTCTGGCTGGACTGGACCTGGGCTGCCTGTAGCTGGTCTGGACCTGGGCTGCCTCTAGCTGGATTGGACCTGGGCTGCCTCTAGCTTGATTGGACCTGGGCTGCCTCTAGCTGGACTGGACCTAGGCTGCCTCTACCTGGACTGGACCTAGGCTGCCTCTAGCTGATTAGACCTAGGCTGCCTCTAGCTGGACTGGACCTGGGCTGCCTCTAGCAGGATTGGACCTGGGCTGCCTCTAGCTGGACTGGACCTGGGCTGCCTCTAGCTGGACTGGACCTGGGCTGCCTCTAGCTGGACAGGACCTGGGCTGCCTCTAGCTGGACTGGACCTGGGCTGCCTCTAGCTGGATTGGACCTGGGCTGCCTCTAGCTGGACTGGACCTAGGCTGCCTCTAGCTGGACCTGGGCTGCCTCTAGCTGATTAGACATAGGCTGCCTCTAGCTGGACTGGACCTGGGCTGCCTCTAGCTGGATTGGACCTGGGCTGCCTCTAGCTGGACTGGACCTGGGCTGTCTCTAGCTGGACTGGGCCTGGGCTGCCTCTAGCTGGACTGGACCTGGGCTGCCTCTAGCTGGATTGGACCTGGGCTGCCTCTAGCTGGACTGGACCTGGGCTGCCTCTAGCTGGTCTGGACCTGGGCTGCCTCTAGCTGGACTGGACTGGAGCTGGGCTGCCTCTAGCTGGTCTGGACCTGGGCTGCCTCTAGCTGGACTGGACCTGGGCTGCCTGTAGCGGGTCTGGACCTGGGCTGCCTCTAGCTGGACTGGACCTGGGCTGCCTCTAGCTGGATTGGACCTGGGCTGCCTCTAGCTGGACTGGACCTGGGCTGACCCTAGCTGGACTGGACCTGGGCTGCCTCTAGCTGGACTGGACCTGGGCTGCCTCTAGCTAGTCTGGACCTTGGCTGCCTCTAGCTGGACTGGTCTGGACCTGGGCTGCCTCTAGCTGGACTGGACCTGGGCTGCCTCTAGCTTGATTGGACCTGGGCTGCCTCTAGCTGATTAGACCTAGGCTGCCTCTAGCTGGACTGGACCTGGGCTGCCTCTAGCTGGATTGGACCTGGGCTGCCTCTAGCTGGACTGGACCTAGGCTGCCTCTAGCTGGACCTGGGCTGCCTCTAGTTGATTACACCTAGGCTGCCTCTAGCTGGACTGGACCTAGGCTGCCTCTAGCTGGACCTGGGCTGCCTCTAGCTGGACTGGACCTGGGCTGCCTCTAGCTGGACTGGGCCTGGGCTGCCTCTAGCTGGACTGGACCTGGGCTGCCTCTAGCTGGATTGGACCTGGGCTGCCTCTAGCTGGACTGGACCTGGGCTGCCTCTAGCTGGTCTGGACCTGGGCTGCCTCTAGCTGGACTGGACTGGACCTGGGCTGCCTCTAGCTGGTCTGGACCTGGGCTGCCTCTGGCTGGACTGGACCTGGGCTGCCTGTAGCTGGTCTGGACCTGGGCTTTCTACAGCTGGACTGGACCTGGGCTGCCTCTAGCTGGACTGGACCTAGGCTGCCTCTAGCTGGACCTGGGCTGCCTCTAGCTGATTAGACCTAGGCTGCCTCTAGCTGGACTGGACCTAGGCTGCCTCTAGCTGGACCTGGGCTGCCTCTAGCTGGACTGGACCTGGGCTGCCTCTAGCTGGACTGGGCCTGGGCTGCCTCTAGCTGGACTGGACCTGGGCTGCCTCTAGCTGGATTGGACCTGGGCTGCCTCTAGCTGGACTGGGCCTGGGCTGCCTCTAGCTGGACTGGACCTGGGCTGCCTCTAGCTGGATTGGACCTGGGCTGACTCTAGCTGGACCTGGGCTGCCTCTAGCTGATTAGACCTAGGCTGCCTCTAGCTGGTCTGGACCTGGGCTGCCTCTAGCTGGACTGGACTGGACCTGGGCTGCCTCTAGCTGGTCTGGACCTGGGCTGCCTCTGGCTGGACTGAACCTGGGCTGCCTGTAGCTGGTCTGGACCTGGGCTGCCTCTAGCTGGACTGGACCTGGGCTGCCTCTAGCTTGATTTGACCTGGGCTGCCTCTAGCTGGACTGGACCTGGGCTGCCTCTACCTGGACTGGACCTGGGCTGCCTACAGCTGGACTGGACCTGGGCTGCCTCTAGCTGGATTGGACCTGGGCTGCCTCTAGCTGGACTGGTCTGGACCTGGGCTGCCTCTAGCTGGACTGGACCTGGGCTGCCTCTAGCTTGATTGGACCAGGGCTGCCTCTAGCTGGTCTGGACCTGGGCTGCCTCTAGCTGGTCTGGACCTGGGCTGCCTCTAGCTGGTCTGGACCTGGGCTGCCTCTAGCTGGACTGGACCTGGGCTGCATCTAGCTGGACTGGACCTAGGCTGCCTCTAGCTGGACCTGGGCTGCCTCTAGCTGATTAGACCTAGGCTGCCTCTAGCTGGTCTGGACCTGGGCTGCCTCTAGCTGGACTGGACTGGACCTGGGCTGCCTCTAGCTGGTCTGGACCTGGGCTGCCTCTGGCTGGACTGAACCTGGGCTGCCTGTAGCTGGTCTGAACCTGGGCTGCCTCTAGCTGGACTGGACCTGGGCTGCCTCTAGCTTGATTGGACCTGGGCTGCCTCTAGCTGGACTGGACCTGGGCTGCCTCTAGCAGGACTGGACCTTGGCTGCCTACAGCTGGACTGGACCTGGGCTGCCTCTAGCTGGATTGGACGAGGGCTAACTACAGCTGGATTGGACCAGGGCTGCCTACAGCTGGACTGGACCTGGGCTGCCTCTAGCTGGACTGGACCTGGGCTGCCTCTAGCTGGACTGGACCTAGGCTGCCTCTAGCTGGACCTGGGCTGCCTCTAGCTGATTAGACCTAGGCTGCCTCTAGCTGGACTGGACCTAGGCTGCCTCTAGCTGGACCTGGGCTGCCTCTAGCTGGACTGGACCTGGGCTGCCTCTAGCTGGACTGGGCCTGGGCTGCCTCTAGCTGGACCTGGGCTGCCTCTAGCTGATTAGACCTAGGCTGCCTCTAGCTGGACTGGACCTAGGCTGCCTCTAACTGGACCTGGGCTGCCCCTAGCTGGACTGGACCTGGGCTGCCTCTAGCTGGACTGGGCCTGGGCTGCCTCTAGCTGGACTGGACCTGGGCTGCCTCTAGCTGGATTGGACCTGGGCTGCCTCTAGCTGGACTGGACCTGGGCTGCCTCTAGCTGGTCTGGACCTGGGCTGCCTCTAGCTGGACTGGACCTGGGCTGCCTCTAGCTGGTCTGGACCTGGTCTGCCTCTGGCTGGACTGGACCTGGGCTGCCTGTAGCTGGTCTGGACCTGGGCTTTCTACAGCTGGACTGGACCTGGGCTGCCTCTAGCTGGACTGGACCTGGGCTGCCTCTAGCTGGACTGGACCTAGGCTGCCTCTAGCTGGACCTGGGCTGCCTCTAGCTGATTAGACCTAGGCTGCCTCTAGCTGGTCTGGACCTGGGCTGCCTCTGGCTGGACTGGACCTGGGCTGCCTGTAGCTGGTCTGGACCTGGGCTGCCTCTAGCTGGACTGGACCTGGGCTGCCTCTAGCTTGATTGGACCTGGGCTGCCTCTAGCTGGACTGGACCTAGGCTGCCTCTACCTGGACTGGACCTAGGCTGCCTCTAGCTGATTAGACCTAGGCTGCCTCTAGCTGGACTGGACCTGGGCTGCCTCTAGCTGGATTGGACCTGGGCTGCCTCTAGCTGGACTGGACCTGGGCTGCCTCTAGCTGGACTGGACCTGGGCTGCCTCTAGCTGGACTGGACCTGGGCTGCCTCTAGCTGGACTGGACCTGGGCTGCCTCTAGCTGGATTGGACCTGGGCTGCCTCTAGCTGGACTGGACCTAGGCTGCCTCTAGCTGGACCTGGGCTGCCTCTAGCTGATTAGACCTAGGCTGCCTCTAGCTGGACTGGACCTGGGCTGCCTCTAGCTGGATTGGACCTGGGCTGCCTCTAGCTGGACTGGACCTGGGCTGTCTCTAGCTGGACTGGGCCTGGGCTGCCTCTAGCTGGACTGGACCTGGGCTGCCTCTAGCTGGATTGGACCTGGGCTGCCTCTAGCTGGACTGGACCTGGGCTGCCTCTAGCTGGTCTGGACCTGGGCTGCCTCTAGCTGGACTGGACTGGAGCTGGGCTGCCTCTAGCTGGTCTGGACCTGGGCTGCCTCTAGCTGGACTGGACCTGGGCTGCCTGTAGCGGGTCTGGACCTGGGCTGCCTCTAGCTGGACTGGACCTGGGCTGCCTCTAGCTGGACTGGACCTGGGCTGCCTCTAGCTGGACTGGACCTGGGCTGACCCTAGCTGGACTGGACCTGGGCTGCCTCTAGCTGGACTGGACCTGGGCTGCCTCTAGCTAGTCTGGACCTGGGCTGCCTCTAGCTTGATTTGACCTGGGCTGCCTCTAGCTGGACTGGACCTGGGCTGCCTCTACCTGGACTGGACCTGGGCTGCCTACAGCTGGACTGGACCTGGGCTGCCTCTAGCTGGATTGGACCTGGGCTGCCTCTAGCTGGACTGGTCTGGACCTGGGCTGCCTCTAGCTGGACTGGACCTGGGCTGCCTCTAGCTTGATTGGACCAGGGCTGCCTCTAGCTGGTCTGGACCTGGGCTGCCTCTAGCTGGTCTGGACCTGGGCTGCCTCTAGCTGGTCTGGACCTGGGCTGCCTCTAGCTGGACTGGACCTGGGCTGCATCTAGCTGGACTGGACCTAGGCTGCCTCTAGCTGGACCTGGGCTGCCTCTAGCTGATTAGACCTAGGCTGCCTCTAGCTGGTCTGGACCTGGGCTGCCTCTAGCTGGACTGGACTGGACCTGGGCTGCCTCTAGCTGGTCTGGACCTGGGCTGCCTCTGGCTGGACTGAACCTGGGCTGCCTGTAGCTGGTCTGGACCTGGGCTGCCTCTAGCTGGACTGGACCTGGGCTGCCTCTAGCTTGATTGGACCTGGGCTGCCTCTAGCTGGACTGGACCTGGGCTGCCTCTAGCAGGACTGGACCTTGGCTGCCTACAGCTGGACTGGACCTGGGCTGCTTCTAGCTGGATTGGACGAGGGCTAACTACAGCTGGATTGGACCAGGGCTGCCTACAGCTGGACTGGACCTGGGCTGCCTCTAGCTGGACTGGACCTGGGCTGCCTCTAGCTGGACTGGACCTAGGCTGCCTCTAGCTGGACCTGGGCTGCCTCTAGCTGATTAGACCTAGGCTGCCTCTAGCTGGACTGGACCTAGGCTGCCTCTAGCTGGACCTGGGCTGCCTCTAGCTGGACTGGACCTGGGCTGCCTCTAGCTGGACTGGGCCTGGGCTGCCTCTAGCTGGACCTGGGCTGCCTCTAGCTGATTAGACCTAGGCTGCCTCTAGCTGGACTGGACCTAGGCTGCCTCTAACTGGACCTGGGCTGCCCCTAGCTGGACTGGACCTGGGCTGCCTCTAGCTGGACTGGGCCTGGGCTGCCTCTAGCTGGACTGGACCTGGGCTGCCTCTAGCTGGATTGGACCTGGGCTGCCTCTAGCTGGACTGGACCTGGGCTGCCTCTAGCTGGTCTGGACCTGGGCTGCCTCTAGCTGGACTGGACCTGGGCTGCCTCTAGCTGGTCTGGACCTGGTCTGCCTCTGGCTGGACTGGACCTGGGCTGCCTGTAGCTGGTCTGGACCTGGGCTTTCTACAGCTGGACTGGACCTGGGCTGCCTCTAGCTGGACTGGACCTGGGCTGCCTCTAGCTGGACTGGACCTAGGCTGCCTCTAGCTGGACCTGGGCTGCCTCTAGCTGATTAGACCTAGGCTGCCTCTAGCTGGTCTGGACCTGGGCTGCCTCTGGCTGGACTGGACCTGGGCTGCCTGTAGCTGGTCTGGACCTGGGCTGCCTCTAGCTGGACTGGACCTGGGCTGCCTCTAGCTTGATTGGACCTGGGCTGCCTCTAGCTGGACTGGACCTAGGCTGCCTCTACCTGGACTGGACCTAGGCTGCCTCTAGCTGATTAGACCTAGGCTGCCTCTAGCTGGACTGGACCTGGGCTGCCTCTAGCTGGATTGGACCTGGGCTGCCTCTAGCTGGACTGGACCTGGGCTGCCTCTAGCTGGACTGGACCTGGGCTGCCTCTAGCTGGACTGGACCTGGGCTGCCTCTAGCTGGACTGGACCTGGGCTGCCTCTAGCTGGATTGGACCTGGGCTGCCTCTAGCTGGACTGGACCTAGGCTGCCTCTAGCTGGACCTGGGCTGCCTCTAGCTGATTAGACCTAGGCTGCCTCTAGCTGGACTGGACCTGGGCTGCCTCTAGCTGGATTGGACCTGGGCTGCCTCTAGCTGGACTGGACCTGGGCTGTCTCTAGCTGGACTGGGCCTGGGCTGCCTCTAGCTGGACTGGACCTGGGCTGCCTCTAGCTGGATTGGACCTGGGCTGCCTCTAGCTGGACTGGACCTGGGCTGCCTCTAGCTGGTCTGGACCTGGGCTGCCTCTAGCTGGACTGGACTGGAGCTGGGCTGCCTCTAGCTGGTCTGGACCTGGGCTGCCTCTAGCTGGACTGGACCTGGGCTGCCTGTAGCGGGTCTGGACCTGGGCTGCCTCTAGCTGGACTGGACCTGGGCTGCCTCTAGCTGGACTGGACCTGGGCTGCCTCTAGCTGGACTGGACCTGGGCTGACCCTAGCTGGACTGGACCTGGGCTGCCTCTAGCTGGACTGGACCTGGGCTGCCTCTAGCTAGTCTGGACCTGGGCTGCCTCTAGCTTGATTTGACCTGGGCTGCCTCTAGCTGGACTGGACCTGGGCTGCCTCTACCTGGACTGGACCTGGGCTGCCTACAGCTGGACTGGACCTGGGCTGCCTCTAGCTGGATTGGACCTGGGCTGCCTGTAGCGGGTCTGGACCTGGGCTGCCTCTAGCTGGACTGGACCTGGGCTGCCTCTAGCTGGACTGGACCTGGGCTGCCTCTAGCTGGACTGGACCTGGGCTGCCTCTAGCTGGACTGGACCTGGGCTGACCCTAGCTGGACTGGACCTGGGCTGCCTCTAGCTGGACTGGACCTGGGCTGCCTCTAGCTAGTCTGGACCTGGGCTGCCTCTAGCTTGATTTGACCTGGGCTGCCTCTAGCTGGACTGGACCTGGGCTGCCTCTACCTGGACTGGACCTGGGCTGCCTACAGCTGGACTGGACCTGGGCTGCCTCTAGCTGGATTGGACCTGGGCTGCCTCTAGCTGGACTGGTCTGGACCTGGGCTGCCTCTAGCTGGACTGGACCTGGGCTGCCTCTAGCTTGATTGGACCAGGGCTGCCTCTAGCTGGTCTGGACCTGGGCTGCCTCTAGCTGGTCTGGACCTGGGCTGCCTCTAGCTGGTCTGGACCTGGGCTGCCTCTAGCTGGACTGGACCTGGGCTGCATCTAGCTGGACTGGACCTAGGCTGCCTCTAGCTGGACCTGGGCTGCCTCTAGCTGATTAGACCTAGGCTGCCTCTAGCTGGTCTGGACCTGGGCTGCCTCTAGCTGGACTGGACTGGACCTGGGCTGCCTCTAGCTGGTCTGGACCTGGGCTGCCTCTGGCTGGACTGAACCTGGGCTGCCTGTAGCTGGTCTGGACCTGGGCTGCCTCTAGCTGGACTGGACCTGGGCTGCCTCTAGCTTGATTGGACCTGGGCTGCCTCTAGCTGGACTGGACCTGGGCTGCCTCTAGCAGGACTGGACCTTGGCTGCCTACAGCTGGACTGGACCTGGGCTGCCTCTAGCTGGATTGGACGAGGGCTAACTACAGCTGGATTGGACCAGGGCTGCCTACAGCTGGACTGGACCTGGGCTGCCTCTAGCTGGACTGGACCTGGGCTGCCTCTAGCTGGACTGGACCTAGGCTGCCTCTAGCTGGACCTGGGCTGCCTCTAGCTGATTAGACCTAGGCTGCCTCTAGCTGGACTGGACCTAGGCTGCCTCTAGCTGGACCTGGGCTGCCTCTAGCTGGACTGGACCTGGGCTGCCTCTAGCTGGACTGGGCCTGGGCTGCCTCTAGCTGGACCTGGGCTGCCTCTAGCTGATTAGACCTAGGCTGCCTCTAGCTGGACTGGACCTAGGCTGCCTCTAACTGGACCTGGGCTGCCCCTAGCTGGACTGGACCTGGGCTGCCTCTAGCTGGACTGGGCCTGGGCTGCCTCTAGCTGGACTGGACCTGGGCTGCCTCTAGCTGGATTGGACCTGGGCTGCCTCTAGCTGGACTGGACCTGGGCTGCCTCTAGCTGGTCTGGACCTGGGCTGCCTCTAGCTGGACTGGACCTGGGCTGCCTCTAGCTGGTCTGGACCTGGTCTGCCTCTGGCTGGACTGGACCTGGGCTGCCTGTAGCTGGTCTGGACCTGGGCTTTCTACAGCTGGACTGGACCTGGGCTGCCTCTAGCTGGACTGGACCTGGGCTGCCTCTAGCTGGACTGGACCTAGGCTGCCTCTAGCTGGACCTGGGCTGCCTCTAGCTGATTAGACCTAGGCTGCCTCTAGCTGGTCTGGACCTGGGCTGCCTCTGGCTGGACTGGACCTGGGCTGCCTGTAGCTGGTCTGGACCTGGGCTGCCTCTAGCTGGACTGGACCTGGGCTGCCTCTAGCTTGATTGGACCTGGGCTGCCTCTAGCTGGACTGGACCTAGGCTGCCTCTACCTGGACTGGACCTAGGCTGCCTCTAGCTGATTAGACCTAGGCTGCCTCTAGCTGGACTGGACCTGGGCTGCCTCTAGCTGGATTGGACCTGGGCTGCCTCTAGCTGGACTGGACCTGGGCTGCCTCTAGCTGGACTGGACCTGGGCTGCCTCTAGCTGGACTGGACCTGGGCTGCCTCTAGCTGGACTGGACCTGGGCTGCCTCTAGCTGGATTGGACCTGGGCTGCCTCTAGCTGGACTGGACCTAGGCTGCCTCTAGCTGGACCTGGGCTGCCTCTAGCTGATTAGACCTAGGCTGCCTCTAGCTGGACTGGACCTGGGCTGCCTCTAGCTGGATTGGACCTGGGCTGCCTCTAGCTGGACTGGACCTGGGCTGTCTCTAGCTGGACTGGGCCTGGGCTGCCTCTAGCTGGACTGGACCTGGGCTGCCTCTAGCTGGATTGGACCTGGGCTGCCTCTAGCTGGACTGGACCTGGGCTGCCTCTAGCTGGTCTGGACCTGGGCTGCCTCTAGCTGGACTGGACTGGAGCTGGGCTGCCTCTAGCTGGTCTGGACCTGGGCTGCCTCTAGCTGGACTGGACCTGGGCTGCCTGTAGCGGGTCTGGACCTGGGCTGCCTCTAGCTGGACTGGACCTGGGCTGCCTCTAGCTGGACTGGACCTGGGCTGCCTCTAGCTGGACTGGACCTGGGCTGACCCTAGCTGGACTGGACCTGGGCTGCCTCTAGCTGGACTGGACCTGGGCTGCCTCTAGCTAGTCTGGACCTTGGCTGCCTCTAGCTGGACTGGTCTGGACCTGGGCTGCCTCTAGCTGGACTGGACCTGGGCTGCCTCTAGCTTGATTGGACCAGGGCTGCCTCTAGCTGGTCTGGACCTGGGCTGCCTCTAGCTGGTCTGGACCTGTGCTGCCTCTAGCTGGTCTGGACCTGGGCTGCCTCTAGCTGGTCTGGACCTGGGCTGCCTCTAGCTGGACTGGACCTGGGCTGCATCTAGCTGGACTGGACCTAGGCTGCCTCTAGCTGGACCTGGGCTGCCTCTAGCTGATTAGACCTAGGCTGCCTCTAGCTGGTCTGGACCTGGGCTGCCTCTAGCTGGACTGGACTGGACCTGGGCTGCCTCTAGCTGGTCTGGACCTGGGCTGCCTCTGGCTGGACTGAACCTGGGCTGCCTGTAGCTGGTCTGGACCTGGGCTGCCTCTAGCTGGACTGGACCTGGGCTGCCTCTAGCTTGATTGGACCTGGGCTGCCTCTAGCTGGACTGGACCTGGGCTGCCTACAGCTGGACTGGACCTGGGCTGCCTCTAGCTGGATTGGACGAGGGCTAACTACAGCTGGATTGGACCAGGGCTGCCTACAGCTGGACTGGACCTGGGCTGCCTCTAGCTGGACTGGACCTGGGCTGCCTCTAGCTGGACTGGACCTAGGCTGCCTCTAGCTGGACCTGGGCTGCCTCTAGCTGATTAGACCTAGGCTGCCTCTAGCTGGACTGGACCTGGGCTGCCTCTAGCTGGATTGGACCTGGGCTGCCTCTAGCTGGACTGGACCTGGGCTGCCTCTAGCTGGACCTGGGCTGCCTCTAGTTGATTAGACCTAGGCTGCCTCTAGCTGGACTGGACCTAGGCTGCCTCTAGCTGGACCTGGGCTGCCTCTAGCTGGACTGGACCTGGGCTGCCTCTAGCTGGACTGGGCCTGGGCTGCCTCTAGCTGGACTGGACCTGGGCTGCCTCTAGCTGGATTGGACCTGGGCTGCCTCTAGCTGGACTGGACCTGGGCTGCCTCTAGCTGGTCTGGACCTGGGCTGCCTCTAGCTGGACTGGACCTGGGCTGCCTCTAGCTGGTCTGGACCTGGGCTGCCTCTGGCTGGACTGGACCTGGGCTGCCTGTAGCTGGTCTGGACCTGGGCTTTCTACAGCTGGACTGGACCTGGGCTGCCTCTAGCTGGACTGGACCTAGGCTGCCTCTAGCTGGACCTGGGCTGCCTCTAGCTGATTAGACCTAGGCTGCCTCTAGCTGGACTGGACCTAGGCTGCCTCTAGCTGGACCTGGGCTGCCTCTAGCTGGACTGGACCTGGGCTGCCTCTAGCTGGACTGGGCCTGGGCTGCCTCTAGCTGGACTGGACCTGGGCTGCCTCTAGCTGGATTGGACCTGGGCTGCCTCTAGCTGGACTGGGCCTGGGCTGCCTCTAGCTGGACTGGACCTGGGCTGCCTCTAGCTGGATTGGACCTGGGCTGCCTCTAGCTGGACCTGGGCTGCCTCTAGCTGATTAGACCTAGGCTGCCTCTAGCTGGTCTGGACCATGGCTGCCTCTAGCTGGACTGGACTGGACCTGGGCTGCCTCTAGCTGGTCTGGACCTGGGCTGCCTCTGGCTGGACTGAACCTGGGCTGCCTGTAGCTGGTCTGGACCTGGGCTGCCTCTAGCTGGACTGGACCTGGGCTGCCTCTAGCTTGATTTGACCTGGGCTGCCTCTAGCTGGACTGGACCTGGGCTGCCTCTAGCTGGACTGGACCTGGGCTGCCTACAGCTGGACTGGACCTGGGCTGCCTCTAGCTGGATTGGACGAGGGCTGCCTACAGCTGGATTGGACCAGGGCTGCCTACAGCTGGACTGGACCTGGGCTGCCTCTAGCTGGACTGGACCTGGGCTGCCTCTAGCTGGACTGGACCTAGGCTGCCTCTAGCTGGACCTGGGCTGCCTCTAGCTGATTAGACCTAGGCTGCCTCTAGCTGGACTGGACCTGGGCTGCTTCTAGCTGGATTGGACCTGGGCTGCCTCTAGCTGGACTGGACCTAGGCTGCCTCTAGCTGGACCTGGGCTGCCTCTAGCTGATTAGACCTAGGCTGCCTCTAGCTGGACTGGACCTAGGCTGCCTCTAGCTGGACCTGGGCTGCCTCTAGCTGGACTGGACCTGGGCTGCCTCTAGCTGGACTGGGCCTGGGCTGCCTCTAGCTGGACTGGACCTGGGCTGCCTCTAGCTGGATTGGACCTGGGCTGCCTCTAGCTGGACTGGACCTGGGCTGCCTCTAGCTGGACTGGACCTGGGCTGCCTCTAGCTGGTCTGGACCTGGGCTGCCTCTAGCTGGACTGGACTGGACCTGGGCTGCCTCTAGCTGGTCTGGACCTGGGCTGCCTCTGGCTGGACTGGACCTAGGCTGCCTCTAGCTGGACCTGGGCTGCCTCTAGCTGATTAGACCTAGGCTGCCTCTAGCTGGACTGGACCTAGGCTGCCTCTAGCTGGACCTGGGCTGCCTCTAGCTGGACTGGACCTGGGCTGCCTCTAGCTGGACTGGGCCTGGGCTGCCTCTAGCTGGACTGGACCTGGGCTGCCTCTAGCTGGATTGGACCTGGGCTGCCTCTAGCTGGACTGGACCTGGGCTGCCTCTAGCTGGTCTGGACCTGGGCTGCCTCTAGCTGGACTGGACTGGACCTGGGCTGCCTCTAGCTGGTCTGGACCTGGGCTGCCTCTGGCTGGACTGGACCTGGGCTGCCTGTAGCTGGTCTGGACCTGGGCTTTCTACAGCTGGACTGGACCTGGGCTGCCTCTAGCTGGACTGGACCTAGGCTGCCTCTAGCTGGACCTGGGCTGCCTCTAGCTGATTAGACCTAGGCTGCCTCTAGCTGGACTGGACCTAGGCTGCCTCTAGCTTGACCTGGGCTGCCTCTAGCTGGACTGGACCTGGGCTGCCTCTAGCTTGACTGGGCCTGGGCTGCCTCTAGCTGGACTGGACCTGGGCTGCCTCTAGCTGGATTGGACCTGGGCTGCCTCTAGCTGGACTGGACCTGGGCTGCCTCTAGCTGGTCTGGACCTGGGCTGCCTCTAGCTGGACTGGACTGGACCTGGGCTGCCTCTAGCTGGTCTGGACCTGGGCTGCCTCTGGCTGGACTGGACCTGGGCTGCCTGTAGCTGGTCTGGACCTGGGCTTTCTACAGCTGGACTGGACCTGGGCTGCCTCTAGCTGGACTGGACCTGGGCTGCCTCTAGCTGGACTGGACCTAGGCTGCCTCTAGCTGGACCTGGGCTGCCTCTAGCTGGACTGGACCTGGGCTGCCTCTAGCTGGACTGGGCCTGGGCTGCCTCTAGCTGGACTGGACCTGGGCTGCCTCTAGCTGGATTGGACCTGGGCTGCCTCTAGCTGGACTGGACCTGGGCTGCCTCTAGCTGGTCTGGACCTGGGCTGCCTCTAGCTGGACTGGACTGGACCTGGGCTGCCTCTAGCTGGTCTGGACCTGGGCTGCCTCTGGCTGGACTGGACCTGGGCTGCCTGTAGCTGGTCTGGACCTGGGCTTTCTACAGCTGGACTGGACCTGGGCTGCCTCTAGCTGGACTGGACCTAGGCTGCCTCTAGCTGGACCTGGGCTGCCTCTAGCTGATTAGACCTAGGCTGCCTCTAGCTGGACTGGACCTGGGCTGCCTCTGGCTGGACTGGACCTGGGCTGCCTGTAGCTGGTCTGGACCTGGGCTTTCTACAGCTGGACTGGACCTGGGCTGCCTCTAGCTGGACTGGACCTAGGCTGCCTCTAGCTTGACCTGGGCTTTCTACAGCTGGACTGGACCTGGGCTGCCTCTAGCTGGACTGGACCTGGGCTGCCTCTAGCTGGACTGGACCTAGGCTGCCTCTAGCTGGACCTGGGCTGCCTCTAGCTGGACTGGACCTGGGCTGCCTCTAGCTGGACTGGGCCTGGGCTGCCTCTAGCTGGACTGGACCTGGGCTGCCTCTAGCTGGATTGGACCTGGGCTGCCTCTAGCTGGACTGGACCTGGGCTGCCTCTAGCTGGTCTGGACCTGGGCTGCCTCTAGCTGGACTGGACTGGACCTGGGCTGCCTCTAGCTGGTCTGGACCTGGGCTGCCTCTGGCTGGACTGGACCTGGGCTGCCTGTAGCTGGTCTGGACCTGGGCTTTCTACAGCTGGACTGGACCTGGGCTGCCTCTAGCTGGACTGGACCTAGGCTGCCTCTAGCTGGACCTGGGCTGCCTCTAGCTGATTAGACCTAGGCTGCCTCTAGCTGGACTGGACCTGGGCTGCCTCTGGCTGGACTGGACCTGGGCTGCCTGTAGCTGGTCTGGACCTGGGCTTTCTACAGCTGGACTGGACCTGGGCTGCCTCTAGCTGGACTGGACCTAGGCTGCCTCTAGCTTGACCTGGGCTGCCTCTAGCTGGACTGGACCTGGGCTGCCTCTAGCTTGACTGGGCCTGGGCTGCCTCTAGCTGGACTGGACCTGGGCTGCCTCTAGCTGGATTGGACCTGGGCTGCCTCTAGCTGGACTGGACCTGGGCTGCCTCTAGCTGGTCTGGACCTGGGCTGCCTCTAGCTGGACTGGACTGGACCTGGGCTGCCTCTAGCTGGTCTGGACCTGGGCTGCCTCTGGCTGGACTGGACCTGGGCTGCCTTTAGCTGGTCTGGACCTGGGCTTTCTACAGCTGGACTGGACCTGGGCTGCCTCTAGCTGGACTGGACCTGGGCTGCCTCTAGCTGGACTGGACCTAGGCTGCCTCTAGCTGGACCTGGGCTGCCTCTAGCTGATTAGACCTAGGCTGCCTCTAGCTGGTCTGGACCTGGGCTGCCTCTGGCTGGACTGGACCTGGGCTGCCTGTAGCTGGTCTGGACCTGGGCTGCCTCTAGCTGGACTGGACCTGGGCTGCCTCTAGCTTGATTGGACCTGGGCTGCCTCTAGCTGGACTGGACCTAGGCTGCCTCTACCTGGACTGGACCTAGGCTGCCTCTAGCTGATTAGACCTAGGCTGCCTCTAGCTGGACTGGACCTGGGCTGCCTCTAGCTGGATTGGACCTGGGCTGCCTCTAGCTGGACTGGACCTGGGCTGCCTCTAGCTGGATTGGACCAGGGCTGCCTACAGCTGGACTGGACCTGGGCTGCCTCTAGCTTGATTGGACCTGGGCTGCCTCTAGCTGGACTGGACCTGGGCTGCCTCTAGCTGGATTGGACCAGGGCTGCCTACAGCTGGATTGGACCAGGGCTGCCTACAGCTGGACTGGACCTGGGCTGCCTCTACCTGGACTGGACCTGGGCTGCCTCTAGCTGGACTGGACCTAGGCTGCCTCTAGCTTGATTGGACCAGGGCTGCCTCTAGCTGGTCTGGACCTGGGCTGCCTCTAGCTGGTCTGGACCTGGGCTGCCTCTAGCTGGTCTGGACCTGGGCTGCCTCTAGCTGGTCTGGACCTGGGCTGCCTCTAGCTGGACTGGACCTGGGCTGCATCTAGCTGGACTGGACCTAGGCTGCCTCTAGCTGGACCTGGGCTGCCTCTAGCTGATTAGACCTAGGCTGCCTCTAGCTGGTCTGGACCTGGGCTGCCTCTAGCTGGACTGGACTGGACCTGGGCTGCCTCTAGCTGGTCTGGACCTGGGCTGCCTCTGGCTGGACTGAACCTGGGCTGCCTGTAGCTGGTCTGGACCTGGGCTGCCTCTAGCTGGACTGGACCTGGGCTGCCTCTAGCTTGATTGGACCTGGGCTGCCTCTAGCTGGACTGGACCTGGGCTGCCTCTAGCTGGACTGGACCTGGGCTGCCTACAGCTGGACTGGACCTGGGCTGCCTCTAGCTGGATTGGACGAGGGCTAACTACAGCTGGATTGGACCAGGGCTGCCTACAGCTGGTCTGGACCTGGGCTGCCTCTAGCTGGACTGGACCTGGGCTGCCTCTAGCTGGACTGGACCTAGGCTGCCTCTAGCTGGACCTGGGCTGCCTCTAGCTGATTAGACCTAGGCTGCCTCTAGCTGGACTGGACCTAGGCTGCCTCTAGCTGGACCTGGGCTGCCTCTAGTTGATTAGACCTAGGCTGCCTCTAGCTGGACTGGACCTAGGCTGCCTCTAGCTGGACCTGGGCTGCATCTAGCTGGACTGGACCTGGGCTGCCTCTAGCTGGACTGGGCCTGGGCTGCCTCTAGCTGGATTGGACCTGGGCTGCCTCTAGCTGGACTGGACCTGGGCTGCCTCTAGCTGGTCTGGACCTGGGCTGCCTCTAGCTGGACTGGACTGGACCTGGGCTGCCTCTAGCTGGTCTGGACCTGGGCTGCCTCTGGCTGGACTGGACCTGGGCTGCCTGTAGCTGGTCTGGACCTGGGCTTTCTACAGCTGGACTGGACCTGGGCTGCCTCTAGCTGGACTGGACCTAGGCTGCCTCTAGCTGGACCTGGGCTGCCTCTAGCTGATTAGACCTAGGCTGCCTCTAGCTGGACTGGACCTAGGCTGCCTCTAGCTGGACCTGGGCTGCCACTAGCTGCACTGGACCTGGGCTGCCTCTAGCTGGACTGGGCCTGGGCTGCCTCTAGCTGGACTGGACCTGGGCTGCCTCTAGCTGGATTGGACCTGGGCTGCCTCTAGCTGGACCTGGGCTGCCTCTAGCTGATTAGACCTAGGCTGCCTCTAGCTGGTCTGGACCTGGGCTGCCTCTAGCTGGACTGGACTGGACCTGGGCTGCCTCTAGCTGTTCTGGACCTGGGCTGCCTCTGGCTGGACTGAACCTGGGCTGCCTGTAGCTGGTCTGGACCTGGGCTGCCTCTAGCTGGACTGGACCTGGGCTGCCTCTAGCTTGATTTGACCTGGGCTGCCTCTAGCTGGACTGGACCTGGGCTGCCTCTAGCTGGACTGGACCTGGGCTGCCTACAGCTGGACTGGACCTGGGCTGCCTCTAGCTGGATTGGACGAGGGCTGCCTACAGCTGGATTGGACCAGGGCTGCCTACAGCTGGACTGGACCTGGGCTGCCTCTAGCTGGACTGGACCTGGGCTGCCTCTAGCTGGACTGGACCTAGGCTGCCTCTAGCTGGACCTGGGCTGCCTCTAGCTGATTAGACCTAGGCTGCCTCTAGCTGGACTGGACCTGGGCTGCCTCTAGCTGGATTGGACCTGGGCTGCCTCTAGCTGGACTGGACCTAGGCTGCCTCTAGCTGGACCTGGGCTGCCTCTAGCTGATTAGACCTAGGCTGCCTCTAGCTGGACTGGACCTAGGCTGCCTCTAGCTGGACCTGGGCTGCCTCTAGCTGGACTGGACCTGGGCTGCCTCTAGCTGGACTGGGCCTGGGCTGCCTCTAGCTGGACTGGACCTAGGCTGCATCTAGCTGGACCTGGGCTGCCTCTAGCTGATTAGACCTAGGCTGCCTCTAGCTGGACTGGACCTAGGCTGCCTCTAGCTGGACCTGGGCTGCCACTAGCTGCACTGGACCTGGGCTGCCTCTAGCTGGACTGGGCCTGGGCTGCCTCTAGCTGGACTGGACCTGGGCTGCCTCTAGCTGGATTGGACCTGGGCTGCCTCTAGCTGGACCTGGGCTGCCTCTAGCTGATTAGACCTAGGCTGCCTCTAGCTGGTCTGGACCTGGGCTGCCTCTAGCTGGACTGGACTGGACCTGGGCTGCCTCTAGCTGTTCTGGACCTGGGCTGCCTCTGGCTGGACTGAACCTGGGCTGCCTGTAGCTGGTCTGGACCTGGGCTGCCTCTAGCTGGACTGGACCTGGGCTTCCTCTAGCTTGATTTGACCTGGGCTGCCTCTAGCTGGACTGGACCTGGGCTGCCTCTAGCTGGACTGGACCTGGGCTGCCTACAGCTGGACTGGACCTGGGCTGCCTCTAGCTGGATTGGACGAGGGCTGCCTACAGCTGGATTGGACCAGGGCTGCCTACAGCTGGACTGGACCTGGGCTGCCTCTAGCTGGACTGGACCTGGGCTGCCTCTAGCTGGACTGGACCAAGGCTGCCTCTAGCTGGACCTGGGCTGCCTCTAGCTGATTAGACCTAGGCTGCCTCTAGCTGGACTGGACCTGGGCTGCCTCTAGCTGGATTGGACCTGGGCTGCCTCTAGCTGGACTGGACCTAGGCTGCCTCTAGCTGGACCTGGGCTGCCTCTAGCTGATTAGACCTAGGCTGCCTCTAGCTGGACTGGACCTAGGCTGCCTCTAGCTGGACCTGGGCTGCCTCTAGCTGGACTGGACCTGGGCTGCCTCTAGCTGGACTGGGCCTGGGCTGCCTCTAGCTGGACTGGACCTGGGCTGCCTCTAGCTGGATTGGACCTGGGCTGCCTCTAGCTGGACTGGACCTGGGCTGCCTCTAGCTGGTCTGGACCTGGGCTGCCTCTAGCTGGACTGGACTGGACCTGGGCTGCCTCTAGCTGGTCTGGACCTGGGCTGCCTCTGGCTGGACTGGACCTGGGCTGCCTGTAGCTGGTCTGGACCTGGGCTTTCTACAGCTGGACTGGACCTGGGCTGCCTCTAGCTGGACTGGACCTAGGCTGCCTCTAGCTGGACCTGGGCTGCCTCTAGCTGATTAGACCTAGGCTGCCTCTAGCTGGACTGGACCTAGGCTGCCTCTAGCTTGACCTGGGCTGCCTCTAGCTGGTCTGGACCTGGGCTGCCTCTGGCTGGACTGGACCTGGGCTGCCTGTAGCTGGTCTGGACCTGGGCTTTCTACAGCTGGACTGGACCTGGGCTGCCTCTAGCTGGACTGGACCTAGGCTGCCTCTAGCTGGACCTGGGCTGCCTCTAGCTGATTAGACCTAGGCTGCCTCTAGCTGGACTGGACCTAGGCTGCCTCTAGCTTGACCTGGGCTGCCTCTAGCTGGACTGGACCTGGGCTGCCTCTAGCTGGACTGGGCCTGGGCTGCCTCTAGCTGGACTGGGCCTGGGCTGCCTCTTGCTGGACTGGACCTGGGCTGCCTCTAGCTGGATTGGACCTGGGCTGCCTCTAGCTGGACTGGACCTGGGCTGCCTCTAGCTGGTCTGGACCTGGGCTGCCTCTAGCTGGACTGGACTGGACCTGGGCTGCCTCTAGCTGGTCTGGACCTGGGCTGCCTCTGGCTGGACTGGACCTGGGCTGCCTGTAGCTGGTCTGGACCTGGGCTTTCTACAGCTGGACTGGACCTGGGCTGCCTCTAGCTGGACTGGACCTGGGCTGCCTCTAGCTGGACTGGACCTAGGCTGCCTCTAGCTGGACCTGGGCTGCCTCTAGCTGATTAGACCTAGGCTGCCTCTAGCTGGTCTGGACCTGGGCTGCCTCTGGCTGGACTGGACCTGGGCTGCCTGTAGCTGGTCTGGACCTGGGCTGCCTCTAGCTGGACTGGACCTAGGCTGCCTCTAGCTGGACCTGGGCTGCCTCTAGCTGATTAGACCTAGGCTGCCTCTAGCTGGACTGGACCTGGGCTGCCTCTAGCTGGATTGGACCTGGGCTGCCTCTAGCTGGACTGGACCTAGGCTGCCTCTAGCTGGACCTGGGCTGCCTCTAGCTGATTAGACCTAGGCTGCCTCTAGCTGGACTGGACCTAGGCTGCCTCTAGCTGGACCTGGGCTGCCTCTAGCTGGACTGGACCTGGGCTGCCTCTAGCTGGACTGGGCCTGGGCTGCCTCTAGCTGGACTGGACCTGGGCTGCCTCTAGCTGGACTGGACCTGGGCTGCCTCTAGCTGGATTGGACCTGGGCTGCCTCTAGCTGGACTGGACCTGGGCTGCCTCTAGCTGGTCTGGACCTGGGCTGCCTCTAGCTGGACTGGACTGGACCTGGGCTGCCTCTAGCTGGTCTGGACCTGGGCTGCCTCTGGCTGGACTGGACCTGGGCTGCCTGTAGCTGGTCTGGACCTGGGCTTTCTACAGCTGGACTGGACCTGGGCTGCCTCTAGCTGGACTGGACCTAGGCTGCCTCTAGCTGGACCTGGGCTGCCTCTAGCTGATTAGACCTAGGCTGCCTCTAGCTGGACTGGACCTAGGCTGCCTCTAGCTTGACCTGGGCTGCCTCTAGCTGGACTGGACCTGGGCTGCCTCTAGCTGGACTGGGCCTGGGCTGCCTCTTGCTGGACTGGACCTGGGCTGCCTCTAGCTGGATTGGACCTGGGCTGCCTCTAGCTGGACTGGACCTGGGCTGCCTCTAGCTGGTCTGGACCTGGGCTGCCTCTAGCTGGACTGGACTGGACCTGGGCTGCCTCTAGCTGGTCTGGACCTGGGCTGCCTCTGGCTGGACTGGACCTGGGCTGCCTGTAGCTGGTCTGGACCTGGGCTTTCTACAGCTGGACTGGACCTGGGCTGCCTCTAGCTGGACTGGACCTGGGCTGCCTCTAGCTGGACTGGACCTAGGCTGCCTCTAGCTGGACCTGGGCTGCCTCTAGCTGATTAGACCTAGGCTGCCTCTAGCTGGTCTGGACCTGGGCTGCCTCTGGCTGGACTGGACCTGGGCTGCCTGTAGCTGGTCTGGACCTGGGCTGCCTCTAGCTGGACTGGACCTGGGCTGCCTCTAGCTTGATTGGACCTGGGCTGCCTCTAGCTGGACTGGACCTAGGCTGCCTCTACCTGGACTGGACCTGGGCTGCCTCTAGCTGATTAGACCTAGGCTGCCTCTAGCTGGACTGGACCTGGGCTGCCTCTAGCTGGATTGGACCTGGGCTGCCTCTAGCTGGACTGGACCTGGGCTGCCTCTAGCTGGATTGGACCAGGGCTGCCTACAGCTGGATTGGACCAGGGCTGCCTACAGCTGGACTGGACCTGGGCTGCCTCTAGCTTGATTGGACCTGGGCTGCCTCTAGCTGGACTGGACCTGGGCTGCCTCTAGCTGGATTGGACCAGGGCTGCCTACAGCTGGATTGGCCCAGGGCTGCTTACAGCTGGACTGGACCTGGGCTGCCTCTACCTGGACTGGACCTGGGCTGCCTCTAGCTGGACTGGACCTAGGCTGCCTCTAGCTGGACCTGGGCTGCCTCTAGCTGATTAGACCTAGGCTGCCTTTAGCTGGACTGGACCTGGGCTGCCTCTAGCTGGATTGGACCTGGGCTGCCTCTAGCTGGACTGGACCTGGGCTGCCTCTAGCTGGACTGGACCTGGGCTGCCTCTAGCTGGATTGGACCTGGGCTGCCTCTAGCTGGACTGGACCTAGGCTGCCTCTAGCTGGAACTGGGCTGCCTCTAGCTGATTAGACCTAGGCTGCCTCTAACTGGACTGGACCTGGGCTGCCTCTAGCTGGATTGGACCTGGGCTGCCTCTAGCTGGACTGGACCTGGGCTGCCTCTAGCTGGTCTGGACCTGGGCTGCCTCTAGCTGGACTGGACTGGAGCTGGGCTGCCTCTAGCTGGTCTGGACCTGGGCTGCCTCTAGCTGGACTGGACCTGGGCTGCCTGTAGCGGGTCTGGACCTGGGCTGCCTCTAGCTGGACTGGACCTGGGCTGCCTCTAGCTGGATTGGACCTGGGCTGCCTCTAGCTGGACTGGACCTGGGCTGACCCTAGCTGGACTGGACCTGGGCTGCCTCTAGCTGGTCTGGACCTGGGCTGCCTCTAGCTGGTCTGGACCTGGGCTGCCTCTAGCTGGACTGGTCTGGACCTGGGCTGCCTCTAGCTGGACTGGACCTGGGCTGCCTCTAGCTTGATTGGACCAGGGCTGCCTCTAGCTGGTCTGGACCTGGGCTGCCTCTAGCTGGTCTGGACCTGGGCTGCCTCTAGCTGGTCTGGACCTGGGCTGCTTCTAGCTGGTCTGGACCTGGGCTGCCTCTAGCTGGTCTGGACCTGGGCTGCCTCTAGCTGGTCTGGACCTGGGCTGCCTCTAGCTGGATTGGACCTGGGCTGCCTCTAGCTGGATTGGACCTGGGCTGCCTCTAGCTGGATTGGACCTGGGCTGCCTCTAGCTGGATTGGACCTGGGCTGCCTCTAGCTGGATTGGACCTGGGCTGCCTTTAGCTGGACTGGACCTGGGCTGCCTCTAGCTGGATTGGACCTGGGCTGCCTCTAGCTGGACTGGACCTGGGCTGCCTCTAGCTGGACTGGACCTGGGCTGCCTCTAGCTGGACTGGACCTGGGCTGCCTCTAGCTTGTCTGGACCTGGGCTGCCTCTAGCTGGACTGGACCTGGGCTGCCTCTAGCTGGACTGGACCTGGGCTGCCTCTAGCTGGACTGGACCTGGGCTGCATCTAGCTGGACTGGACCTAGGCTGCCTCTAGCTGGACCTGGGCTGCCTCTAGCTGATTAGACCTAGGCTGCCTCTAGCTGGTCTGGACCTGGGCTGCCTCTAGCTGGACTGGACTGGACCTGGGCTGCCTCTAGCTGGTCTGGACCTGGGCTGCCTCTAGCTGGACTGGACTGGACCTGGGCTGCCTCTAGCTGGTCTGGACCTGGGCTGCCTCTGGCTGGACTGGACCTGGGCTGCCTGTAGTTGGTCTGGACCTCGGCTGCCTCTAGCTGGACTGGACCTGGGCTGCCTCTAGCTGGACCTGGGCTGACTCTAGCTGGACTGGACCTAGGCTGCCTCTAGCTGGACTGGACCTGGGCTGCCTCCAGCTGGATTTGACCTGGGCTGCCTCTAGCTGGACTGGATCTAGGCTGCCTCTAGCTGGACCTGGGCTGCCTCTAGCTGATTAGACCTAGGCTGCCTCTAGCTGGACTGGACCTAGGCTGCCTCTAGTTGGACCTGGGCTGCCTCTAGCTGGACTGGACCTGGGCTGCCTCTAGCTGGACTGGGCCTGGGCTGCCTCTAGCTGGACTGGACCTGGGCTGCCTCTAGCTGGATTGGACCTGGGCTGCCTCTAGCTGGACTGGACCTGGGCTGCCTCTAGCTGGTCTGGACCTGGGCTGCCTCTAGCTGGACTGGACTGGACCTGGGCTGCCTCTAGCTGGTCTGGACCTGGGCTGCCTCTAGCTGGACTGGACTGGACCTGGGCTGCCTCTAGCTGGTCTGGACCTGGGCTGCCTCTGGCTGGACTGGACCTGGGCTGCCTGTAGCTGGTCTGGACCTGGGCTTTCTACAGCTGGACTGGGCCTGGGCTGCCTCTAGCTGGACTGGACCTGGGCTGCCTCTAGCTGGACTGGACCTAGGCTGCCTCTAGCTGAACCTGGGCTGCCTCTAGCTGATTAGACCTAGGCTGCCTCTAGCTGGTCTGGACCTGGGCTGCCTCTGGCTGGACTGGACCTGGGCTGCCTGTAGCTGGTCTGGACCTGGGCTGCCTCTAGCTGGACTGGACCTGGGCTGCCTCTAGCTTGATTGGACCTGGGCTGCCTCTAGCTGGACTGGACCTAGGCTGCCTCTACCTGGACTGGACCTAGGCTGCCTCTAGCTGATTAGACCTAGGCTGCCTCTAGCTGGACTGGACCTGGGCTGCCTCTAGCTGGACTGGACTTGGGCTGCCTCTAGCTGGACTGGACCTGGGCTGCATCTAGCTGGACTGGACCTGGGCTGCCTCTAGCTGGACTGGACCTGGGCTGCCTCTAGCTGGACTGGACCTGGGCTGCCTCTAGCTGGATTGGACCAGGGCTACCTACAGCTGGATTGGACCAGGGCTGCCTACAGCTGGACTGGACCTGGGCTGCCTCTAGCTTGATTGGACCTGGACTGCCTCTAGCTGGACTGGACCTAGGCTGCCTCTAGCTGGACCTGGGCTGCCTCTAGCTGGATTGGACCTGGGCTGCCTCTAGCTGGACTGGACCTGGGCTGCCTCTAGCTGGACTGGACCTGGGCTGCCTCTAGCTGATTAGACCTAGGCTGCCTCTAGCTGGTCTGGACCTGGGCTGCCTCTAGCTGGACTGGACTGGACCTGGGCTGCCTCTAGCTGGTCTGGACCTGGGCTGCCTCTGGCTGGACTGGACCTGGGCTGCCTGTAGTTGGTCTGGACCTGGGCTGCCTCTAGCTGGACTGGACCTGGGCTGCCTCTAGCTGGTCTGGACCTGGGCTGCCTCTGGCTGGACTGGACCTGGGCTGCCTGTAGTTGGTCTGGACCTGGGCTGCCTCTAGCTGGACTGGACCTGGGCTGCCTCTAGCTTGATTGGACCTGGGCTGCCTCTAGTTGGACTGGACCTGGGCTGCCTCTAGCTGGACTGGACCTGGGCTGCCTACAGCTGGACTGGACCTGGGCTGCCTCTAGCTGGATTGGACCAGGGCTGCCTACAGCTGGATTGGACCAGGGCTGCCTACAGCTGGACTGGACCTGGGCTGCCTCTAGCTGGACTGGACCTGGGCTGCCTCTAGCTGGACCTGGGCTGACTCTAGCTGATTAGACCTAGGCTGCATCTAGCTGGACTGGACCTGGGCTGCCTCTAGCTGGATTTGACCTGGGCTGCCTCTAGCTGGACTGGATCTAGGCTGCCTCTAGCTGGACCTGGGCTGCCTCTAGCTGATTAGACCTAGGCTGCCTCTAGCTGGATTGGACCTAGGCTGCCTCTAGTTGGACCTGGGCTGCCTCTAGCTGGACTGGACCTGGGCTGCCTCTAGCTGGACTGGGCCTGGGCTGCCTCTAGCTGGACTGGACCTGGGCTGCCTCTAGCTGGATTGGACCTGGGCTGCCTCTAGCTGGACTGGACCTGGGCTGCCTCTAGCTGGTCTGGACCTGGGCTGCCTCTAGCTGGACTGGACTGGACCTGGGCTGCCTCTAGCTGGTCTGGACCTGGGCTGCCTCTGGCTGGACTGGACCTGGGCTGCCTGTAGCTGGTCTGGACCTGGGCTTTCTACAGCTGGACTGGGCCTGGGCTGCCTCTAGCTGGACTGGACCTGGGCTGCCTCTAGCTGGACTGGACCTAGGCTGCCTCTAGCTGAACCTGGGCTGCCTCTAGCTGATTAGACCTAGGCTGCCTCTAGCTGGTCTGGACCTGGGCTGCCTCTGGCTGGACTGGACCTGGGCTGCCTGTAGCTGGTCTGGACCTGGGCTGCCTCTAGCTGGACTGGACCTGGGCTGCCTCTAGCTTGATTGGACCTGGGCTGCCTCTAGCTGGACTGGACCTAGGCTGCCTCTACCTGGACTGGACCTAGGCTGCCTCTAGCTGATTAGACCTGGGCTGCCTCTAGCTGGACTGGACTTGGGCTGCCTCTAGCTGGACTGGACCTGGGCTGCATCTAGCTGGACTGGACCTGGGCTGCCTCTAGCTGGACTGGACCTGGGCTGCCTCTAGCTGGACTGGACCTGGGCTGCCTCTAGCTGGATTGGACCAGGGCTACCTACAGCTGGATTGGACCAGGGCTGCCTACAGCTGGACTGGACCTGGGCTGCATCTAGCTTGATTGGACCTGGGCTGCCTCTAGCTGGACTGGACCTAGGCTGCCTCTAGCTGGACCTGGGCTGCCTCTAGCTGATTTGACCTAGGCTGCATTTAGCTGGACTGGACCTGGGCTGCCTCTAGCTGGATTGGACCTGGGCTGCCTCTAGCTGGACTGGACCTGGGCTGCCTCTAGCTGGACTGGACCTGGGCTGCCTCTAGCTGGATTGGACCTGGGCTGCCTCTAGCTGGACTGGACCTAGGCTGCCTCTAGCTGGACCTGGACTGCCTCTAGCTGGACTGGACCTGGGCTGCCTCTAGCTGGATTGGACCTGGGCTGCCTCTAGCTGGACTGGACCTGGGCTGTCTCTAGCTGGACTGGACCTGGGCTGTCTCTAGCTGGACTGGGCCTGGGCTGCCTCTAGCTGGACTGGACCTGGGCTGCCTCTAGCTGGATTGGACCTGGGCTGCCTCTAGCTGGACTGGACCTGGGCTGCCTCTAGCTGGACCTGGGCTGCCTCTAGCTGATTAGACCTAGGCTGCATTTAGCTGGACTGGACCTGGGCTGCCTCTAGCTGGACTGGACCTGGGCTGCCTCTAGCTGGACTGGACTGGACCTGGGCTGCGTCTAGCTGGTCTGGACCTGGGCTGCCTCTGGCTGGACTGGACCTGGGCTGCCTGTAGCTGGTCTGGACCTGGGTTTTCTACAGCTGGACTGGACCTGGGCTGCCTCTAGCTGGACTGGACCTGGGCTGCCTCTAGCTGGACTGGACCTAGGCTGCCTCTAGCTGAACCTGGGCTGCCTCTAGCTGATTAGACCTAGGCTGCCTCTAGCTGGTCTGGACCTGGGCTGCCTCTGGCTGGACTGGACCTGGGCTGCCTGTAGCTGGTCTGGACCTGGGCTGCCTCTAGCTGGACTGGACCTGGGCTGCCTCTAGCTTGATTGGACCTGGGCTGCCTCTAGCTGGACTGGACCTAGGCTGCCTCTACCTGGACTGGACCTAGGCTGCCTCTAGCTGATTAGACTTAGGCTGCCTCTAGCTGGACTGGACCTGGGCTGCCTCTAGCTGGACTGGACTTGGGCTGCCTCTAGCTGGACTGGACCTGGGCTGCCTCTAGCTGGACTGGACCTAGGCTGCCTCTAGCTGATTAGACCTAGGCTGCCTCTAGCTGGACTGGACCTGGGCTGCCTCTAGCTGGACTGGACTTGGGCTGCCTCTAGCTGGACTGGACCTGGGCTGCCTCTAGCTGGACTGGACCTGGGCTGCCTCTAGCTGGACTGGACCTGGGCTGCCTCTAGCTGGACTGGACCTGGGCTGCCTCTAGCTGGATTGGACCAGGGCTACCTACAGCTGGATTGGACCAGGGCTGCCTACAGCTGGACTGGACCTGGGCTGCCTCTAGCTTGATTGGACCTGGGCTGCCTCTAGCTGGACTGGACCTAGGCTGCCTCTAGCTGGACCTGGGCTGCCTCTAGCTGATTAGACCTAGGCTGCATTGAGCTGGACTGGACCTGGGCTGCCTCTAGCTGGATTGGACTTGGGCTAACTCTAGCTGGACTGGACCTGGGCTGCCTCTAGCTGGACTGGACCTGGGCTGCCTCTAGCTGGATTGGACCTGGGCTGCCTCTAGCTGGACTGGACCTAGGCTGCCTCTAGCTGGACCTGGGCTGCCTCTAGCTGGACTGGACCTGGGCTGCCTCTAGCTGGATTGGACCTGGGCTGCCTCTAGCTGGACTGGACCTGGGCTGTCTCTAGCTGGACTGGGCCTGGGCTGCCTCTAGCTGGACTGGACCTGGGCTGCCTCTAGCTGGATTGGACCTGGGCTGCCTCTAGCTGGACTGGACCTGGGCTGCCTCTAGCTGGTCTGGACCTGGGCTGCCTCTAGCTGGTCTGGACCTGGGCTGCCTCTAGCTGGATTGGACCTGGGCTGCCTCTAGCTGGACTGGACCTGGGCTGACCCTAGCTGGACTGGACCTGGGCTGCCTCTAGCTGGACTGGACCTGGGCTGCCTCTAGCTGGACTGGACCTGGGCTGCCTCTAGCTGGTCTGGACCTGGGCTGCCTCTAGCTGGTCTGGACCTGGGCTGCCTCTAGCTGGTCTGGACCTGGGCTGCCTCTAGCTGGACTGGACCTGGGCTGCCTGTAGCGGGTCTGGACCTGGGCTATCTCTAGCTGGACTGGACCTGGGCTGCCTCTAGCTGGATTGGACCTGGGCTGCCTCTAGCTGGACTGGACCTGGGCTGACCCTAGCTGGACTGGACCTGGGCTGCCTCTAGCTGGACTGGACCTGGGCTGCCTCTAGCTGGAACTGGACCTGGGCTGCCTCTAGCTGGTCTGGACCTGGGCTGCCTCTAGCTGGCCTGGACCTGGGCTGCCTCTAGCTTGATTGGACCAGGGCTGCCTGTAGCTGGTCTGGACCTGGGCTGCCTCTAGCTGGTCTGGACCTGGGCTGCCTCTAGCTGGTCTGGACATGGGCTGCCTCTAGCAGGTCTGGACCTGGGCTGCCTCTAGCTGGTCTGGACCTGGGCTGCCTCTAGCTGGTCTGGACCTGGGCTGCCTATAGCTGGTCTGTACCTGGGCTGCCTCTAGCTGGTTTGGACCTGGGCTGCCTCTAGCTGGATTAGACCTGGGCTGCCTCTATCTGGATTGGACCTGGGCTGCCTCTAGCTGGATTGGACCTGGGCTGCCTCTAGCTGGATTGGACCTGGGCTGCCTCTAGCTGGATTGGACCTGGGCTGCCTCTAGCTGGATTGGACCTGGGCTGCCTGTAGCTGGACTGGACCTGGGCTGCCTCTAGCTGGACTGGACCTGGGCTGCCTCTAGCTGGTATGGACCTGGGCTGCCTCTAGCTGGACTGGACCTGGGCTGACTCTAGCTGGACTGGACCTGGGCTGCCTCTAGCTGGACTGGACCTGGGCTGCCTCTAGCTGGACTGGACCTGGGCTGCCTCTAGCTGGTCTGGAACTGGGCTGCCTCTAGCTGGATTGGACCAGGGCTGCCTCTAGCTGGTATTGACCTGGGCTGCCTCTAGCTGGTCTGGACCTGGGCTGTCTCTAGCTCGCCTGGACCTGGGCTGCCTCTAGCTGGTCTGGACCTGGGCTGCCTCTAGCTGTTCTGGACCTGGGCTGCCTCTAGCTGGACTGGACCTGGGCTGCCTCTAGCTGGTCTGGACCTGGGCTGCCTCTAGCTGGACTGGACTGGACCTGGGCTGCCTCTAGCTGGTCTGGACCTGGGCTGCCTCTGGCTGGACTGGACCTGGGCTGCCTGTAGCTGGTCTGGACCTGGGCTGCCTCTAGCTGGACTGGACCTGGGCTGCCTCTAGCTTGATTGGACCTGGGCTGCCTCTAGCTGGACTGGACCTGGGCTGCCTCTAGCTGGACTGGACCTGGGCTGCCTCTAGCTGGACTGGACCTGGGCTGCCTCTAGCTGGACTGGACCTGGGCTGCCTCTAGCTGGACTGGACCTGGGCTGCCTACAGCTGGACTGGACCTGGACTGCCTCTAGCTGGATTGGACCAGGGCTGCCTACAGCTGGATTGGACCAGGGCTGCCTACAGCTGGACTGGACCTGGGCTGCCTCTACCTGGACTGGACCTGGGCTGCCTCTAGCTGGACAGGACCTAGGCTGCCTCTAGCTGGACCTGGGCTGCCTCTAGCTGAGTAGACCTAGGCTGCCTCTAGCTGAGTAGACCTAGGCTGCCTCTAGCTGGATTGGACCTGGGCTGCCTCTATCTGGATTGGACCTTGGCTGCCTCTAGCTGGACTGGACCTGGGCTGCCTCTAGCTGGACTGGACCTGGGCTGCCTCTAGCTGGATTGGACCTGGGCTGCCTCTAGCTGGACTGGACCTGGGCTGCCTCTAGCTGGATTGGACCTGGGCTGCCTCTAGCTGGACTGGACCTGGGCTGACCCTAGCTGGACTGGACCTGGGCTGCCTCTAGCTGGATTGGACCTGGGCTGCCTCTAGCTGGACCTGGGCTGCCTCTAGCTGGACCTGGGCTGCCTCTAGCTGATTAGACCTAGGCTGCCTCTAGCTGGACTGGACCTGGGCTGCCTCTAGCTGGACTGGACCTGGGCTGCCTCTGGCTGGACTGGGCCTGGGCTTTCTCTAGCTGGACTGGACCTGGGCTGCCTCTAGCTGGATTGGACCTGGGCTGCCTCTAGCTGGACTGGACCTGGGCTGCCTCTAGCTGGACCTGGGCTGCCTCTAGCTGGACTGGTCTGGACCTGGGCTGCCTCTAGCTGGACTGGACTGGACCTGGGCTGCCTCTAGCTGGTCTGGACCTGGGCTGCCTCTGGCTGGACTGGACCTGGGCTGCCTGTAGCTGGTCTGGACCTGGGCTGCCTCTAGCTGGACTGGACCTGGGCTGCCTCTAGCTTGATTGGACCTGGGCTGCCTCTAGCTGGACTGGACCTGGGCTGCCTCTAGCTGGACTGGACCTAGGCTGCCTCTAGCTGGACCTGGGCTGCCTCTAGCTGATTAGACCTAGGCTGCCTCTAGCTGGTCTGGACCTGGGCTGCCTCTAGCTGGACTGGACTGGACCTGGGCTGCCTCTAGCTGGTCTGGACCTGGGCTGCCTCTGGCTGGACTGGACCTGGGCTGCCTGTAGCTGGTCTGGACCTGGGCTGCCTCTAGCTGGACTGGACCTGGGCTGCCTCTAGCTTGATTGGACCTGGGCTGCCTCTAGCTGGACTGGACCTGGGCTGCCTCTAGCTGGACTGGACCTGGGCTGCCTACAGCTGGACTGGACCTGGGCTGCCTCTAGCTGGATTGGACCTGGGCTGCCTACAGCTGGATTGGACCAGGGCTGCCTACAGCTGGACTGGACCTGGGCTGCCTCTAGCTGGACTGGACCTGGGCTGCCTCTAGCTGGACTGGACCTAGGCTGCCTCTAGCTGGACCTAGGCTGCCTCTAGCTGATTAGAATAAGGCTGCCTCTAGCTGGACTGGACCTGGGCTGCCTCTAGCTGGATTGGACCTGGGCTGCCTCTAGCTGGATTGGACCTGGGCTGCCTCTAGCTGGACTGGACCTGGGCTGACCCTAGCTGGACTGGACCTGGGCTGCCTCTAGCTGGATTGGACCTGGGCTGCCTCTAGCTGGACCTGGGCTGCCTCTAGCTGGACCTGGGCTGCCTCTAGCTGATTAGACCTAGGCTGCCTCTAGCTGGACTGGACCTGGGCTGCCTCTAGCTGGACTGGACCTGGGCTGCCTCTAGCTGGACTGGGCCTGGGCTTTCTCTAGCTGGACTGGACCTGGGCTGCCTCTAGCTGGATTGGACCTGGGCTGCCTCTAGCTGGATTGGACCTGGGCTGCCTCTAGCTGGACTGGACCTGGGCTGCCTCTAGCTGGACTGGACCTGGGCTGCCTCTAGCTGGATTGGACCTGGGCTGCCTCTAGCTGGACTGGACCTGGGCTGCCTCTAGCTGGATTGGACCTGGGCTGCCTCTAGCTGGACTGGACCTGGGCTGACCCTAGCTGGACTGGACCTGGGCTGCCTCTAGCTGGATTGGACCTGGGCTGCCTCTAGCTGGACCTGGGCTGCCTCTAGCTGGACCTGGGCTGCCTCTAGCTGATTAGACCTAGGCTGCCTCTAGCTGGACTGGACCTGGGCTGCCTCTAGCTGGACTGGACCTGGGCTGCCTCTAGCTGGACTGGGCCTGGGCTTTCTCTAGCTGGACTGGACCTGGGCTGCCTCTAGCTGGATTGGACCTGGGCTATCTCTAGCTGGACTGGACCTGGGCTGCCTCTAGCTGGACCTGGGCTGCCTCTAGCTGGACTGGTCTGGACCTGGGCTGCCTCTAGCTGGACTGGACTGGACCTGGGCTGCCTCTAGCTGGTCTGGACCTGGGCTGCCTCTGGCTGGACTGGACCTGGGCTGCCTGTAGCTGGTCTGGACCTGGGCTGCCTCTAGCTGGACTGGACCTGGGCTGCCTCTAGCTTGATTGGACCTGGGCTGCCTCTAGCTGGACTGGACCTGGGCTGCCTCTAGCTGGACTGGACCTAGGCTGCCTCTAGCTGGACCTGGGCTGCCTCTAGCTGATTAGACCTAGGCTGCCTCTAGCTGGTCTGGACCTGGGCTGCCTCTAGCTGGACTGGACTGGACCTGGGCTGCCTCTAGCTGGTCTGGACCTGGGCTGCCTCTGGCTGGACTGGACCTGGGCTGCCTGTAGCTGGTCTGGACCTGGGCTGCCTCTAGCTGGACTGGACCTGGGCTGCCTCTAGCTTGATTGGACCTGGGCTGCCTCTAGCTGGACTGGACCTGGGCTGCCTCTAGCTGGACTGGACCTGGGCTGCCTACAGCTGGACTGGACCTGGGCTGCCTCTAGCTGGATTGGACCAGGGCTGCCTACAGCTGGATTGGACCAGGGCTGCCTACAGCTGGACTGGACCTGGGCTGCCTCTAGCTGGACTGGACCTGGGCTGCCTCTAGCTGGACTGGACCTGGGCTGCCTCTAGCTGGACCTAGGCTGCCTCTAGCTGATTAGAATAAGGCTGCCTCTAGCTGGACTGGACCTGGGCTGCCTCTAGCTGGATTGGACCTGGGCTGCCTCTAGCTGGACTGGACCTAGGCTGCCTCTAGCTGGACCTGGGCTGCCTCTAGCTGATTAGACCTAGGCTTCCTCTAGCTGGACTGGACCTGGGCTGCCTCTAGCTGGACTGGACCTGGGCTGCCTCTAGCTGGATTGGACCTGGGCTGCCTCTAGCTGGACTGGACCTGGGCTGCCTCTAGCTGGATTGGACCTGGGCTGCCTCTAGCTGGACTGGACCTGGGCTGACCCTAGCTGGACTGGACCTGGGCTGCCTCTAGCTGGATTGGACCTGGGCTGCCTCTAGCTGGACCTGGGCTGCCTCTAGCTGGACCTGGGCTGCCTCTAGCTGATTAGACCTAGGCTGCCTCTAGCTGGACTGGACCTGGGCTGCCTCTAGCTGGACTGGACCTGGGCTGCCTCTAGCTGGACTGGGCCTGGGCTTTCTCTAGCTGGACTGGACCTGGGCTGCCTCTAGCTGGATTGGACCTGGGCTGCCTCTAGCTGGATTGGACCTGGGCTGCCTCTAGCTGGACTGGACCTGGGCTGCCTCTAGCTGGACCTGGGCTGCCTCTAGCTGGACTGGTCTGGACCTGGGCTGCCTCTAGCTGGACTGGACTGGACCTGGGCTGCCTCTAGCTGGTCTGGACCTGGGCTGCCTCTGGCTGGACTGGACCTGGGCTGCCTCTAGCTGGACTGGACCTGGGCTGCCTCTAGCTGGACTGGACCTGGGCTGCCTCTAGCTTGATTGGACCTGGGCTGCCTCTAGCTGGACTGGACCTGGGCTGCCTCTAGCTGGACTGGACCTGGGCTTTCTACAGCTGGACTGGACCTGGGCTGCCTCTAGCTGGACTGGACCTGGGCTGCCTCTAGCTTGATTGGACCTGGGCTGCCTCTAGCTGGACTGGACCTGGGCTGCCTCTAGCTGGACTGGACCTGGGCTTTCTACAGCTGGACTGGACCTGGGCTGCCTCTAGCTGGACTGGACCTGGGCTGCCTCTAGCTGGACTGGACCTAGGCTGCCTCTAGCTGGACCTGGGCTGCCTCTAGCTGATTAGACCTAGGCTGTCTCTAGCTGGACTGGACCTGGGCTGCCTCTAGCTGGATTGGACCTGGGCTGCCTCTAGCTGGACTGGACCTGGGCTGCCTCTAGCTGGACTGGACCTGGGCTGCCTCTAGCTGGACTGGACCTGGGCTGCCTCTAGCTGGACTGGACCTAGGCTGCCTCTACCTGGACTGGACCTGGGCTGCCTCTAGCTGGACTGGACCTGGGCTGCCTCTAGCTGGACTGGACCTGGGCTGCCTCTAGCTGGACTGGACCTGGGCTGCCTCTAGCTGGACTGGACCTGGGCTGCCTCTAGCTGGACTGGACCTGGGCTGCCTCTAGCTGGACTGAACCTGGGCTGCCTCTAGCTGGACTGGACCTGGGCTGCCTCTAGCTGGACTGGACCTGGGCTGCCTCTAGCTGGACTGGACCTGGGCTGCCTCTAGCTGGACTGGACCTGGGCTGCCTCTAGCTGGACTGGACCTGGGCTGCCTCTAGCTGGATTGGACCTGTGCTGCCTCTAGCTGGACTGGACCTGGGCTGCCTCTAGCTGGACTGGACCTGGGCTGCCTCTAGCTGAATTGGACCTGGGCTGCCTCTAGCTGGACTGGACCTGGGCTGACTCTAGCTGGACTAGACCAGGGCTGCCTCTAGCTGGACTGGACCAGGGCTGCCTCTAGCTGGACTGGACCTGGGCTGCCTCTAGCTGGACTGGTCTGGACCTGGGCTGCCTCTAGCTGGACTGGTCTGGACCTGGGCTGCCTCTAGCTGGACTGGACCAGGGCTGCCTCTAGCTGGATTGGACCAGGGCTGCCTCTAGCTGGTCTGGACCTGGGCTGCCTCTAGCTGGTCTGGACCTGGGCTGCCTCTAGCCGGATTGGACCTTGGCTGTCTCTAGCTGGACCTGGGCTGCCTCTAGCTGGATTGGACCTGGGCTGTCTCTAGCTGGATTGGACCATGGCTGTCTCTAGCTGGACCTGGGCTGCCTCTAGCCGGACTGGACCTGGGCTGCCTCTAGCTGGATTGGACCTGGGCTGTCTCTAGCTGGATTGGACCTTGGCTGTCTCTAGCTGGACCTGGGCTGCCTCTAGCTGGTCTGGACCTGGGCTGCCTCTAGCTGGATTGGACCTTGGCTGTCTCTAGCTGGACCTGGGCTGCCTCTAGCTGGCCTGGACCTGGGCTGCCTCTAGCTGGATTGGACCTGGGCTGCCTCTAGCTGGACTGGACCTAGGCTGCCTCTAGCTGGACCTGGGCTGCCTCTAGCTGATTAGACCTAGGCTTCCTCTAGCTGGACTGGACCTGGGCTGCCTCTAGCTGGATTGGACCTGGGCTGCCTCTAGCTGGACTGGACCTGGGCTGCCTCTAGCTGGACTGGGCCTGGGCTGCCTCCAGCTGGACTGGACCTGGGCTGCCTCTAGCTGGATTGGACCTGGGCTGCCTCTAGCTGGACTGGACCTGGGCTGCCTCTAGCTGGTCTGGACCTGGGCTGCCTCTAGCTGGACTGGACTGGACCTGGGCTGCCTCTGGCTGGACTGGACCTGGGCTGCCTGTAGCTGGTCTGGACCTGGGCTGCCTCTAGCTGGACTGGACCTGGGCTGCCTCTAGCTTGATTGGACCTGGGCTGCCTCTAGCTGGACTGGACCTGGGCTGCCTCTAGCTGGACTGGACCTGGGCTTTCTACAGCTGTACTGGACCTGGGCTGCCTCTAGCTGGACTGGACCTGGGCTGCCTCTAGCTGGACTGGACCTAGGCTGCCTCTAGCTGGACCTGGGCTGCCTCTAGCTGATTAGACCTAGGCTGCCTCTAGCTGGACTGGACCTGGGCTGCCTCTAGCTGGATTGGACCTGGGCTGCCTCTAGCTGGACTGGACCTGGGCTGCCTCTAGCTGGACTGGACCTGGGCTGCCTCTAGCTGGACTGGACCTGGGCTGCCTCTAGCTGGACTGGACCTAGGCTGCCTCTACCTGGACTGGACCTAGGCTGCCTCTAGCTGGACTGGACCTGGGCTGCCTCTAGCTTGATTGGACCTGGGCTGCCTCTAGCTGGACTGGACCTGGGCTGCCTCTAGCTGGACTGGACCTGGGCTGCCTCTAGCTGGACTGAACCTGGGCTGCCTCTAGCTGGACTGGACCTGGGCTGCCTCTAGCTGGACTGGACCTGGGCTGCCTCTAGCTGGACTGGACCTGGGCTGCCTCTAGCTGGACTGGACCTGGGCTGCCTCTAGCTGGACTGGACCTGGGCTGCCTCTAGCTGGATTGGACCTGTGCTGCCTCTAGCTGGACTGGACCTGGGCTGCCTCTAGCTGGACTGGACCTGGGCTGCCTCTAGCTGAATTGGACCTGGGCTGCCTCTAGCTGGACTGGACCTGGGCTGACTCTAGCTGGACTAGACCAGGGCTGCCTCTAGCTGGACTGGACCAGGGCTGCCTCTAGCTGGACTGGACCTGGGCTGCCTCTAGCTGGACTGGTCTGGACCTGGGCTGCCTCTAGCTGGACTGGTCTGGACCTGGGCTGCCTCTAGCTGGACTGGACCAGGGCTGCCTCTAGCTGGATTGGACCAGGGCTGCCTCTAGCTGGTCTGGACCTGGGCTGCCTCTAGCTGGTCTGGACCTGGGCTGCCTCTAGCTGGATTGGACCTTGGCTGTCTCTAGCTGGACCTGGGCTGCCTCTAGCTGGATTGGACCTGGGCTGTCTCTAGCTGGATTGGACCATGGCTGTCTCTAGCTGGACCTGGGCTGCCTCTAGCCGGACTGGACCTGGGCTGCCTCTAGCTGGATTGGACCTGGGCTGTCTCTAGCTGGATTGGACCTTGGCTGTCTCTAGCTGGACCTGGGCTGCCTCTAGCTGGTCTGGACCTGGGCTGCCTCTAGCTGGATTGGACCTTGGCTGTCTCTAGCTGGACCTGGGCTGCCTCTAGCTGGCCTGGACCTGGGCTGCCTCTAGCTGGACTGGACCTGGGCTGCCTCTAGCTGGACTGGACCTGGGCTGCCTCTAGCTGGACTGGACCTGGGCTGCCTCTAGCTGGATTGGACCTGTGCTGCCTCTAGCTGGACTGGACCTGGGCTGCCTCTAGCTGGACTGGACCTGGGCTGCCTCTAGCTGAATTGGACCTGGGCTGCCTCTAGCTGGACTGGACCTGGGCTGACTCTAGCTGGACTAGACCAGGGCTGCCTCTAGCTGGACTGGACCAGGGCTGCCTCTAGCTGGACTGGACCTGGGCTGCCTCTAGCTGGACTGGTCTGGACCTGGGCTGCCTCTAGCTGGACTGGTCTGGACCTGGGCTGCCTCTAGCTGGACTGGACCAGGGCTGCCTCTAGCTGGATTGGACCAGGGCTGCCTCTAGCTGGTCTGGACCTGGGCTGCCTCTAGCTGGTCTGGACCTGGGCTGCCTCTAGCTGGATTGGACCTTGGCTGTCTCTAGCTGGACCTGGGCTGCCTCTAGCTGGATTGGACCTGGGCTGTCTCTAGCTGGATTGGACCATGGCTGTCTCTAGCTGGACCTGGGCTGCCTCTAGCCGGACTGGACCTGGGCTGCCTCTAGCTGGATTGGACCTGGGCTGTCTCTAGCTGGATTGGACCTTGGCTGTCTCTAGCTGGACCTGGGCTGCCTCTAGCTGGTCTGGACCTGGGCTGCCTCTAGCTGGATTGGACCTTGGCTGTCTCTAGCTGGACCTGGGCTGCCTCTAGCTGGCCTGGACCTGGGCTGCCTCTAGCTGGCCTGGACCTGGGCTGCCTCTAGCTGGACCTGGGCTGCCTCTAGCCGGACTGGACCTGGGCTGCCTCTAGCTGGATTGGACCTGGGCTGTCTCTAGCTGGACCTGGGCTGCCTCTAGCCGGACTGGACCTGGGCTGCCTCTAGCTGGATTGGACCTGGGCTGCCTCTAGCCGGACTGGACCTGCCGGGCCAGACTGACATGGAATAACACTGAACATCAAAGACTACATGCTGAAGGTCTGTTCCAACGTCAATATGATGAAGTGAGGAGGAGGAAGGATGTTCACAAAGCAGGAAACAGGAAGTTCTCCATCTTTCAACAGTGAAACATATTATAAACCGGGTGGTTCGATCCCTGACTGCTGATTGGCTGAAAGCAGTGGTATATCAGACCTTAAAACATGGGTATGACAAATTATTTATTTATACTGCTCTAATTACATTTATAACACGTTTATAATAGCAATAAGGCACCTCTGGGGTTTGTGGTATACGGCCAATATAATATAAGAACAGGCCTCAGCCATGGTATATCGGCCATATATCACACCCCCCTGGGATAACAGTCTAGCATTAAATACATATTGCTGTGCCAGTGTTTTTACCAAGGACAACGCTGGGAAGACTTTATAGTCAGTCAGAACTTGATCAGCCCACAGATGACTGGAGGACAAAGCTCCATTCTCACTGTTCTGACATGTCCTCCCCCTCCGACAGAGCAGAGATACAGCTACAGAGCAGAACCATGGTATTATATACAG